>NC_044920.1:25520766-25577190 GCF_003576645.1 Ipomoea triloba
CCTCCCCCCCCCCCCCAATTCCTTTACCCTCGAATCATGGTGAAGTAATAAATCACAAGATATACTCAGGCTCACACTTCAAACTCAATGCTCTCCCCACTCATTCCTTTACTCTCAAATCATGGTGAACTAGTAAATCATAAGATATGCACAATCACGTAGTCACGGCTAGCGAAACAACTATATTGGACAAAGTTTTAATCAAAGGCTTAGACTTTAAACTCAATGCCCCACCCACAATGCCGCGCTTAACCTAGAATCATATGTGGTGAAGGAGTAAATCCCATAATAAGCCATTTAAACCTGAATAGTCAACCAGCTAAAATATATTTGTTACAAACTTTTTAAAATGCTAATAATTAAAATTTTACTCTTCAAATTCCATCACCCTTACCGGCATGCCTTATCTTAGAGCTTTGGTAAGAGAGTAAATCATAAGATGTGGCTATCCACGTCAGAACGATCACTTTGGCAGACTATTAAGCATTAATCTTACTTTGGATTACGCAACTAATTGATTTGTACCCAGGCAAACTTGCCATATATTTAATCATTAAACAATGAACCACATCAGCTACATTTGGAGTTGGGCAATTATATTAGAGCTTTGAGAGAAGAGGGGAATTGGAAGGGGACATGATACATAATGCAGGGGATTTGGCGGAGCCATGGCCTCACGCAGGTGTCGGACATCGGGCAGACAATGCCCCATTACAAAACAAAAACATGTTAAAAAGAAGAAGAAGAAAAAAAAAAACAAAAAAAAAACAAAAGAAAATGACAGCTCCACCTAGAAATCCTCTCCGTTGCTAAGAGGAATTTTTGAGTGAGTTTTTTCAAACGAAAAAATTGGAAGTGGGTTTTTTGATTGATTAAAAGTTGGGTATTTAACATTTTTCTCTCCTAATTATATATTTTTTTGAAATTCATTGAATTCGAAAATAGGAAAAAACTGTCAGTACAACTCACAATTGTGGCACATTACTGCACGCCTCAGTTGAGCGCATAAATATACTTTAAACCAAAAAAAAAAAACTGTTATTGCCAATATTTTCCTCCTTTCTTCTATCTCTTTCCTATTTGTCATTGCAAAAATCACCAAGAAAAATTGTATTGTTGAGGGTTCTCTAATAACATACATTATATACCAAAGCATAGAAGTGAAGTTCCTCAAAGTGGGTACAATTCTAACCAAGGTGATAATATTGTTGCTTTAATAGCACTATAACGTTCTAAGTTTGACTCTCATAGAAACAATCTATTAAGTTTCTTGATTTAAATCGATTACTATGACAATATATTAAATGATTTACTAGTTAAGGTTACAAAATAAGACATACAAATATACACCATTATAGTGACTGTGAGTTTCTCTCATTGAAGTACTCCGCACTCCCCATCTTCTATCTCCATTTTCCGGTCCATCCAGCTTATGTCCCTCTCACATTTCCTTTGCCAATCCCAACATTCTAAGTTGTACAGCATTTGATCTAAGTTTGGACGGTTGCAATGTCACTTCAGCATAAGTTACCATGCACCCCAATTTTTTATTATATCTTTGGCCTGGGGATGCATAGTACACTTGATTTTGATATATCATGAGACATTTTTTCTTTATTTCTGGGTACAATGTACGTTAACAAGGCAGTACCTGAAAATGACTCATCAGTAATCACCTTTGGCTGGTTCCTGTATGTTTCCCTGAATAACTTGAGAATATAATGCTCAATCCGTATTTACAGAGTGTTAAATTTCAATTCATTCTGGCCTACCAGTTTTTGAGTAATGCCTGTGTATGTAACGCTTGATTTTAACCTAATTCCGTAACTTTTTTTTTCTTTTTTTTTTGGAAAATGGAAACCTCCTTATTACTATCTGGGACTGTGCACTAAATAAACAATACTTCTAGTAATAGCCAGTAAACTACGTAGAAAAGGTAAATGACGTAAGGTGGGTTCGACCAAATTAAAGTGGTGTTGGCAAGAACCAAACTTGTTACCTTTAAACACAATAATCATGATCTACAAAAAATTTGAAGTGAGACATCAGATTAAATGTTTTCATTGCAACTAATTTTTATATACTTGTGAGTTTTGACTCAATTTTTTTTTGTTTGTCAGAGTAATAACATATTTGATCATTGAGTTATATTGTAGCTATAAATTCAAGATATTGTCTATTTTTTGTCCCTCATTATTTATGAAATGGTGATTTTGATATTTTTCATTAATATCCCATTAAATATGAACAAAAAAAATGTATAAAGAGAACTTTGATTTTCTCAAATCTTCTCTGTATGAGAAAGACAGTACATTTTCAGTGTTCTGGATAAAGATATTAAGGACGTCAGAACACTCCCTTGTAAATTTTAAAGTATCTGCATTCTAATAAAGAAAATGATCTACATCACCTCATCTGTATACATCTCCGTGAATTGATTATAACAAGTGTATTTGACAAATTTCAAACTCCTATGATGCTTGGTTGGTAATAGTAGTTGCAAGCTAAGATAATTTAACCTAGTTTGGTGTCTCTTGGACTTGCAGAGGAATTGAAATTGCATTATTTTAATAAAAATTATAAAACCCACATTTAAAAATTGAATTTTGACCAGAAATATGAGTGCTTGGCGGGTCAAGTTGTTGTGAGTCTCCAGGATACTGCCAGCTGCTGCAAGAACCAATGTTTTCTTCTGCAGGTCTACAGACAATATAAATTCATTATAGAAAGAATAATAGTTTAATCTAAACCCCATCCACCTAAACGAATCATTAACTGTAGTCCTCGAGCCACATAAAACCCCCTTAATCTGTTCATTATCTGCCGAGGGTCAACGTGTTCAGACACCAACATTAAACCTTTTCCCAACTGTCGTCCACAGACAAGAAAATCTTGAATCTTAATCTGTGGAAATTAGGACAATTAGGCAGATAATTGGGTGATTATGTTGCCTACTTAGCTAACCCATATTTAAAATCCCAATTTAATTGATTGGGCATGTAAGTGATGATGATGAAGCTAGCAGTGACACTGCTGCATGCATGATATAATGGATGGGTTGGGTGCTCCGCGGCGGGCCTACAGAGGTTGTCGTTTTTAACGTTAGTTTTGTCTTGCGAAATATGATTGGACCAAAAGGCCAATGTACGGAGAGAAGTTAAGATGCAATAGATTTTTATTAAGCGATAGAAGATCCCTAGCATTATTTACATATCGATGCATTTGTCTAGCCCTGCCCTTTTATCTCTAATTCTTTAATTTATTTCGTTATCTTTTCTATGTTCTCCCATTTCTTTCTTTCTTTCTCATCCCACCCATAAAAGATCTTTTATTTAACCCATTATTATTAATTAACAGGAAATAACACTTTTCTAAAGTAAAAAGACGGTTAATATAATTGTAATATTGGTACTAAAAAGTCGACTCTTTTACGGGTGCTGACAAGATTATACAGAGTCGCGTTTTTATATATATATATATATATATATATATATATATATATATATATATATATATATATATATATATGTCTAACTCTATCATATTCGACATTGACATGGCTCTAACCGATCGACCCCATTGAGAAACTCCCCGACTTATTTCGACCAACGGCTATGTCCCACATTAAGGCTATACAGGTGTTATATATGCTACCCTGTCCCATCAATCTTGATCAATTCATTCGAGCATATGGCGTGACCAACCACAGTACCCAATTATGTCCATATGCGACGTGTTATTCAATGACATAATCCCGGCATGTGTCTCCTCAAAGGGACTTCTCTTTCTCTCTCTCTATGTATCCTTAGGCCGGCATGTATAGTCCTTGACATACACAATACTTTCAATAATTTTCATTACTATTATAGGTATCATGTTGTCATGTCATAACAAAAACAAAATCTGGATTAGTCTTAAATAGTGACGAATGATGTACATTTAAAAAAAATGCTAATAGATATCCATTCAAAGGTTAATGTTTATTCACCTTGAATAAATTACTGAAAAAAAAAATTCATTAGAGTGAATTCATTACTTTAGTTCTTAACTTTTTATTCTATTGAATTCATCCACATTTTTAACCCGAACTTAATCGAAACCCTAACGGAGGACGAATTTGAGTATAAATTTCATAGTCAAAGGATCAAATTAAGTTGCGAAAAAAGACTATGATGCAAATTCAAAAATGGTCATAGTCAAGTGACTATTTTGAGAATTAACTCTAAATAAATTTACAAATAAAAGAAAATACTTAAATCAATAAAATTATAGGTATTTAATTACCTACAAATTTTCATAAGTAAATCAATTTATTTCTAAATTTCTAAGTATTTCAAGATTTTTTTTTTTTTTTTGTATAGCGATAAGGTACTCTCTATCACAATTTGTTCACCTAATATTTAATTTTAAAAACTGTAGCTATTGCACCCTTTTTTTTTTCTAGTAAAAAATTATTCTTCATGCTGTATGGAGTACAATTTTAAGCATTTAAATTTTAATTTCAAATAATTTTAATGCAAAATCGCTATCATATAATGTCCAATTTAGCTTTTAATAATTGCTCTAAAAAAATGTTCATAAATTTAAATGCAAAAAAATAAAATTCTTTCTTGAAAACGTAAGCATTGACGTTTGTGCTGCGATTATTAAACCTCAAGTAGGGATAGCTGGAGAACCATCGACTTAAATGGTGATGTTTGTGGTCCTGATGCTTTGTTACCATTTTCTTCTCGATCTCCTCATTTTTGTCGAAAATTTTTTGTGTTACTTGATTCACGACATACTAATCGACCAACACTGTTGTGGGTTTAATTTATTTAGGATTATTAATTAACCTAGCATTATTTGACTACTAATAAGATCCATTATCGGCGTAATCAAAATCTGCGATTGTAGACTGTAGTAGTTAGCCCAGGTTGCAACGTTTAAGGAACAGTAAACCAAAAATGTCGCCCAAATTAAATGAAGATTTAATTTGTCTGCCTTGGGGCATCAAACTGCCAACAATTGGTGCACTATATGCCTACCTCAGAGTAACATACTATATCATTGTTTTCAAACGAAGAAAAATATTATCTTGATTAATGCGAATGTTCACCTCCAGGGAGATTGTCTCAGCCCAGCTTGTACCGGTAGGTTAATTAATTATTGGGTTGCAGATTGTGGCAAAGGACGCATGAATACAGGATCGAGTCATAACAACCGCAATGTGAGAATTTTACTTTCTTGTAGGAATGACTCTTTGTGAAAACTTGGTACTGGTTTTCTAAGTTAATAGGCTACTAAGTGATCATGATTTATCTCCTACAATCTCATTATACTGGGCTATATGAAAGTCCTAGGGACGATAAATTGACCTTTTGTAGGCAAGGTTGCCTCAACCCAAAAATACAAATATTATAACTTTTTTAGTCAAACAAGAAAATAAATGTTGATATAATCTCATATATTTAAAAAAAAAAAAAAAGAGAGAGAAAAAAAGAAAGAAAGAAAAAATGTAGAAGTACAAAGGGAAAAGGGTCAATTTTAAGAAAATATTAATATTAATATTAAGGTTATTATTGACTCTCCCATATGGGAGGTCATGAGATCGAATCTCAGTGGAGGCGTTAGGTTGGAGGTAAATTACGATATGTTTCTCAATTAACCTACTGGCCACCAAATGCTTATATATTATGAGTTAGTATGAACTCCAATGTACAAATATTGGGGTAGTTGTATAAACGAGACAACGTTATTTTAATACTTGCATGATCTAATATTGTTTATGTTAATTTTAAAATATCATTAGTCAATTTTATCTATAGAAACAGACATTAATTTGTATGATTGTTGATTCTAGATGGAATTGAGATAGTGATGAAGAAGAAAGTTGATAGAAATGAAAAAGGTTATTTTATTCTAAAAGCTTTTTCAGTACAAATATGCCAAGCCAATATTTATATATTCTAACAAATAGATTATGAGAATATTTTTCCCATAATATATAATATATAATTAATAAATATGATTATTCCTCATTATAATAGCTAATTCCCATAATATATACTAGCTAATCAATCATTAAACATAATTTTAGAATCCTTTCTCACGCAATCTTCAAAGGGCATAATCTTGCAAGCTTTACTTTTGGATACGTTGAATCCCCAACTCCAAGGAGGATCCACCCCTGACTCTACAGAGCGTGTTAGAAGATATAAATCACGGGAACTCAATAGTCCAGCAAGTCAAATGCGACCTACTTACTTTGGGCTAATTCCCATGCTGTTGTCATGTCTATTAGGACTCCTTTGGGCTAATCCCCTGTCATGTCTATTAGGACTCTATGTATTTGAGTCACTTCCTAGGCTGTAGGCGGTATCTTTCAACTCTCATCTGGTATCAATTAGCTAGGGTTTCCACTTCCCTCTGTTAACAATTTGACCCATCCGTAATGTTCCCTGTAATATGTATCTTTCAACTATCTAATTTAACACAATACATTCAGTTCTCGTCATATCGAGTTTCAAACTTTAGTATCTTTTTCAAAATACTGTCTATTGAACCAGTGAACTAAACTCAAACCGACATAATTATTATTTCTTTTCAGGACATATAGTACGCATTATATCATTTGGTCCATGACTTTGGTAACATTATCAAATTTAATCATCCGTCTCATTTTTCAAAAAAAAATAAAAATCATCCGTCTCATATTTTGTTAAGGAGAATTTGTCATTATCTCCATGGGTTAAAAAATAATAAGGGAGTAAATTTCACTTTCTATTATCTACTCTCACTCCAAGTTTACCACTACACTTAATCCATAGAAAAAATTCAACATCATACAAGAATTAAATGTAGTGATAAACTAGAAATCAGGAATAATAGATAATAGTAAATCAAATTTACATTTTAAAATAATGACAATAACCTGTAAATGAGACGGAAGACAAAAATTGATAATGCCACCAAAACAATGCATGAACTAAACATTGTCAAATTATTTGTCAACCACTAAATCTAAAAATGCTAATGAAATCGTGAATTAAATTTTGTATTAACTTAGAGTACGATCAAATAGCAATATCACAAAATGACAAATGCATGTTTTTTTTTTTTTTGAATAAATTATAAATGTATGTTGAGTTGCCAATAATTGTATTGGGTTTTTAAAACCTTATGTAATAATTAGCTTATATGTATATAATTTATTATAGGACTATTATATTGAGAAAAAAAAAATCCTACTTAATCATTACATGCAATGTACTAATAATTAATCAATAAGTAGAGGACATTCTTGTGCTCACATATTCAGTTGGAAGGCTGACAATATTGTTATTTTTAATGAAAATATTTTAATTTTCACCTAAATTTTAGTCAGAAAATTATATTATTGGTCAGCCCCACCAAAATCTTGAAGTGATCACTTAAAAGTTCAATTATCTTTCTTTGATTCGACTTATAAAGGCAGAAGAACAAATTAATGGATTATAGGATCTACGAAATAGTACTTAAAAAAAAGCAGAAATTTTTTATTTATTCTTATATTTAATATTTAATGATAACCAAGAATATTGCTAATAATGCATACATGTGAAGCATTAATTACTATATCCCATTTTGTTTTATTAACATTCTGGAATATGTACACTCACGTAATATGCTAAATGCTCCTTCAATGTTTCAACTATTATGCCTTTTCAAAAGAGGATCCTTCTTATTCATTTATAGCAAGATTTATTGATAATATTCCCCTTCTTTTTAAATGGCTCACCATACATTTTATATAGGCAATGTACTATGCATCAAATCTTTTGTTTATATCATTTAATATAATTTTATTTAAAAGTTGTTATTGTATAGGTTCTTTTTTTGTAATTTTTATTAAATTGACTCTTTATTTAAGACTTGCTTTTAGCGGCATGCTGAGCTTGATTACTCCCACGAACATTGGGAGTTTGGGTTCAAGTTGGGCTCTTTGTGTAGATAAGTGTACAGTTTGGTGTTGACTATCGAAACTGGATTGACTTGGTTTACCTCCTTATGGGCCTACGGGGCGGGTTAATAGGATCCATGTATAGTTCGGCGAAATCAAGAAACTTAGATTATCAAAAAATAAAATAAAATAAAATAAGAAAATAATATATAGGTAGCATTTGGTTGGACATTTTTATACTCTATGGTTGGATCTAATTCCAATTACCATATTTGTTTATCTATTTTTAAATAGTGGTTACAGATTTTTTTATGGTACGGGCTTTGCTAGGTGACGATTAATTAGGGTTACAATACAGATTTCACTAAAAGCATACTTTTAAATTAGAACGGTTATAGGCTTTCTTGTAAGTCAAATATAGGGTGAAAATATTCTTCCATAGTTGTGTGGTCATTATCAACATTCTAAACCTCAAATCTTCTCCTTTTAGTTAGCTTTAATTAGAACACCCCTTACACTAAACAGTATTCTCACATATATGAATTTGAAAGAATAAAATGGATGGCAGTTTGGGGGTACCCTAGCCTACCTTAAGACATATGCGGCCTAGACACTAGGTCATTAAAGCTAAAAAGGTTATTAGTTAAAATATCGCATGGAATAATCCTTAACGAGATCATTTTCAGCTATATTTAATGAAGTAATTTTTTTTTTTTTGGATATGATCATTTAATAATAAATAAATAGCTAATAATCTTGAAGTCAAATAGCATAAACTTGTATAATCAAAAATATACTAAAGCTAATGATGGACAAATTTTAATAGGAATAGAAAATGAGTTTGTGTAATATGTTATAGATCATATCGCTTTAAAAAAATATAGTGATATTTTTGTAATTATTAACAATTTTACTTTGCAACTTGTAAAGCTATGCTCTTTGTAATAACTAAGGATGTGTTTGGTTGACATGTTTAGCTATCAGGAATGGGTATCAAAGTCATTATTATTGTTTGGTTGACAAGTTGTTATAATATTACTATGGGTTTTGATTACCCCATTAATTGCAAAAGTCATTATTAGAAGTCATTTTTTGCTTTCCAAACACACCCTAAGTATAATAATGTGCACATTTGTGCAACGGCTGATATTACATTTGTTCTTTATCGATGATGTATATATTGATTATTTCTTATGGTTTTTTATCATGGACCCACCACCAAATTAGTTAATTAGGGTGCAAAGGAGGTAGAGAAGAAATTGAAATCCAGACACTGGGTAGTGCGTATTCTTTTGGTCTCAAATTACTCATGGAATGGTAGATAAGATGAAGTGCTTGCTTTGTACAAAATTTTAACTAAGGTTTTTTAATTATTTTTGTTTATCAATATTTTAATATTAAACTTTAATATTTGCAGATTGCACATACAAAATGATAGTACTCATACAAATAAATATTTCTTAGTTGAGTACTTGAGTGACATCGACTTGTAATACATTTTAGTTAAAATGTCTTTCTTCCTAAAACGTTGAATTCCCAACCTCCGTCCAATAGAGCATTTGAGGAGATGTAAATCATGGTAACTCAGCTGAACACATATACTAGATTTTTGTTTACTGCGCACAAAGAGCCCACTCACTTTGTGAGTTTGCTTCCACACTGCTGCCCCCTTACTTTGAAATTAAGGTTGCTCCAACATTGCCGTGGGTGAGAATCAATTCCTGGTGTTTCTTCTCAAACTTCACCCTAATGACCAACTGAATTTTCCATGCGGGCAATGCACATTCTTAGATAATGATTGCAAATTTTTGTCATAAAAAAAATCAACTAATAACTAATATAATAAACTAACTAAACAAACATGGCAAAATAATTATTAGTTTTTTAAACTTATTGAACAAGCCCACTTAAATATAATAAAATATTAAGTATATTTCTAATATGTTTTGTCTGTTCACTTTTCTATTCATTATTATTCACGACAACAACGTTCACTACTTTTTGATGGAAACTGAGATTAAAAATAATATTAATACAAAACTAACCCACCTGTCGTGTAATAATTTGCATTAGCATTTTAAGGATTTGTCCGTTGGTGCACAAAGAATAATTGATGTTACTTATGGAAAAAAATCAGTAAAAGGAACAAAATAATGATTATAAAAAATATATATTAAACATTATGAACGGTTGGAAATAATTAATTAATTAATTAATTTTAATAATCTATTAGTACGTGTGGGGTTTAATTAGTTTATGGTTTTATTATTAATCTATATATTATAAACTTGAAGTGGTTAGACTGTGATTGTGATTGACGTAATGATCCAAACACATTCGAAAGGGCAATCCATTAATTATGTTGTTTATAAAACATTTTAAATTCTAAATCCGCAATAAAAGACAGATTTTTCTCACTTCTTATATTGTAATTTTATATGCTTTTGACATCGTTAATTGAATAGATTGAACGAAATATTGATATAACCGAGTGGATATTTAAATTTAAAAACATTTGGCTAACTTAGAGTTGGCTGACTCAAAATAAGAAATTCAATTGACAGTTTTCGGGGGAATCAAACTTAAAATTTTGTGATTATTAAACTAATTGTCCAACCAACTCCGTTGGGGTTGTACCCTTAGTACCCTTAAGCCCTTATTAGACAAAAGATACATTACACCGTTATAACTTCGTTATTATTTAATGAATTCTAATACCGAAGGCTACACCATTATTACCAACATTTAAAGATATCATATATTTTTCGTATTCTTTAATTATATATCTATGAATGATCGATGAGTCATTGCAATAAAAAAAAATTAATTATTACCCGGTAAAGTTTGCGTTTATTGAAGATTACATATCCGCTAAGTATGAAGGACCTTTGATAGTTCTTGATCAGTGTCTCAATGTTGGAACCAATCACACTTTTAATTTTTTTTAATGATTAAAAATGAGTGTGGAAAGGAATTCTTTCTTCTTTAATATGGTGTTGATGTGAAGTAAAATATGTTAAACAATTCAGAAAATTCCTAACATTTTCAATTCTTTGTTCACATCAATTGACTCGGGGAATATACACTTAAATTCAACACTCAACTTGTAATCACCTAACTCATTACATATCTTTCTTCATCGTGTTCTTATTCTTAATGACTTTTTACATTTGTATTTGAAAAATACTAAATATAAAGATGGGGAATCCCATGCTTGGTCAAACCTAGCTCAAAAAATATTTTTGTTTCCGAGAATAATGGGTAAGAATATGTATTACCCAATTCAAAAATATTTCCTATGCCGCTTGACTAATTTTTCATAATATTAAGTTTCCTTCAAGCATAATTAGTGATCAAAACGTTGAATGTGGGTGTAATGATCCAGTAACTACCTGAGTTTGAATCCTCAAACGGGGAGGATTTTAACTTTCTGTCAAAAAGCAAACAATCAGACACATCTTGTGATTTATCTCATCTCACAATCCCATAGTCGGGGCGACCGACCCTTATGTTTAAGTTTTAAACTCATTTCCTTTTCCAATTGTATAGTTTTATGAGTTATTATATAATGTTTTTATTTTAACACCCGGTTTATTCATCAGATCGAACCAAGGTCTTATTTAAAGAGAATTAAACATTTTTCCGTTAAGAGGTATTAGTTCAAGTGGAAGGTTTTTGAGTCGTTTAAGCATAACACCCTTGAATGAAGGGTCTCAAAATGAGACTTGAGCGAGGCTCAACTAGATTAAACCACAAGGTCTTTGGCCGTTGATTTACGTATTAATCCATGTATTACAATATTTTATTTTTAAAAGAAAATATACGTCATCAGTTTATACATATAAATCGATGTATTTATTTTATTTTTTTTAAAATAATTATGATGCGTATCAAGTGCATTGTGCAAAATCTTGATTTTTTTTATAATTTTTTATTATTATTCATTGATTGCTTCTATTGGGTAGGGGTTTAGAGGACTATGTCCGTTATCCTACTATGAGCATTTGATACACATATTGCCACCTTTGGCCTTCCAATATACCGCATAAGTATAAGGAAACAAAATTACGCGCGCTTTTACTAATAGTTATAACTTTTGACATAAGAATATTGAGTTCTTTATTTATATTAAGTGAATATATTGTTGATGAACTCCATTCAATTTAAAAGAATTCTCACGTACACTACCAACACTTTTAGATCACATGAAAGAAGTCTTGTTTTCTTTAAGTAAGATCTCGACTTTAAATTTATAAAATGAAACGGTAATTATTAAGAAAATTGTTTTAAACAAGATTGGAATTCGAATTCAATTTTTTAAAGAAAATAATAAGAAGAAGAAGAAAGAAAGAAAGAAAAGTTATTGCTACCCAACTTTCATGGTAGTTTAGGAAGAATTATTTTTATTAAAAAAATGTGGTCCCAAAGTTGTATAATTTCTTAATTTGTATAGTGTCATTGTCGGACTTATTTTTATGGGTGTATATTGATGTTCACATACACTAATAATTGTACTTAATTTTCTTATCAGGTCTTGTCTCCAGCTCCAAAGCCTTATGATTGGTTCAACATCCTTTCCGCTCATTTTCCCTCAGAAGACAAGTGTTTCTTTGTATATTCCTATCATTTTTTTAGTCAATAATTGTCATGATCATAAGGAATTATAATTATCCTAATTCAAAATATCGACCTTAATTTATTTCCCACTACGTGCAAGCAGTTACCTAGAAAAGTCGAATGCTTCATAATCCTAATTAGATAATGTAATTTGCACCAAAACTTTATATTAAAATTCCCTATTGTTTGGTTTGTGGGCCATTATAGATGAATAAAATTTATTAGTGCAGACTATAAGATTGTGATTGCAGGTTTATATAATCACCCAACAAAATTTATTAATATGATTTTATTTGGATTAATTTATTATAGAAAAATTACACTTTTGAAGGATCCGTATAAGAGTATAGTGGATTTAATATTTCAATCTCACAATTAATTATATCTACTTCTAGTATTAGTATTACAATTATTAGTATAGTGGCATTTGGGACAACTCTAGCCAAATTGGTTGAACAGTTAGTTTGGTAACTAGAGAGTTCTAAGTTTGATTCTTCGTGAGAGCTCTCTATTGACCTTCTAGCTTGGTTTAAACCGGTCAGCTATAAACGACATATGAGCGTATCTTCAAGTAGTGGATACGAGCTTTCCCGTAAATAAAAGTTTAGTGACTTTTTCTCTAACAAAACAAAATAACTAAAAAAAAAAAGTTGATTTTTGTTTCAAAATAAAAAGAAATTAGACTAAACTTGTAATTTCATTTTTTTATTTTTTTATTTTTGTCTTTTCTCACATATTTCCGTCTAATGTCGACTATGGAAACAAAATGCATAATTTTTCCACAAAGGGAAGGAAAATGTGAGTGAATAAGAACACTGAGGTCAAACACCAATACGCTAATAATCAAAGATGAAAACTTGAAGTACTTATAATTGGGAGATTGAGTTCACTATGTTTCTAGACCAAAAAAATGATATTTTTACCTTTATGATAATATACAAAAACTAGTTAATTTATAAGTAGTAATATAGATTAAAAGACATTAGTATAAGAGTTAATTTCAACGGAGGTTTGTTGTCTTCTGTGACAATTTCACATTTAGTCTCAGATTTTCGTTTTTGCTATTCAATACTTCGTACTATCATATTTTGAACATTTTTTTAATCCTTCTGGTAACTTTAATTTTTTGGTCAATTTCCATTTTAGGTAAGGTATTTTTTGTCCCATCACATTTTTTTTTTCTTGATTTTACTTCATCTGTTTCACGGGATTTCTTCATCTCTTTCGCATGTGTACATTGAAGCCACCATCATGTACACCAAAGCAATTTGTTGATGAACACCAATGAAACACGTACACCCACACACACATTCTCTCTATTTGTAGATCTCTCTAATTCTCATTCTATCGTAGAAATGGTGATTCTATTTAAAAGGACTAGCACCTTTGCCCCCTCCTTTAAAATCTTACTGATTTCTATCACCGTAATCTCAGTGATGCTAAAAATCTCGGATCTGGTTATCACTAATTTCATAGTTAGCGATGTTCCATCTATCTAAAATACCGCAGTTTCTTGATTCTGTTTGCCATATCTCTACCTCGTCATCAATTGCATCATCATCACCATTGTTGCCTCCTCGAAGATCCAGTCTAAGCTCAATGACTATTGTTGGAATTTACTCTTAAGTACAGTTTTGTTATGACTAATTTTTTAGTAAATAATTTATAATAATTGTATATTTATTGACAAAATCAATTAACTTTATTACGAGTTAATCAAATAAAATTATTTCATACAATAAAACAATTTATCAATCTAATCATGAGCAAATCAAATAATCACGTCAAATGTACAATATGCAATAGAAAATTATAATCAATAAAATATATGCCTACTATCAGATAAACGAATATGGATTTTTTATATTAATTTTTAAATATAAATAACATTTTCATTTTTGTTAGTTATAAAGTTTAATATGCAGTTTACGCAACAATTGCCTTAAAAACAGTCATTGTCGAAACCTTTTTTTTTTTATTTAATAATTTCATAAATAAATATTTTATAGTAACTCATAGTCAGTGCTGACCAAGTCTTCCATACATAATATAGAAGATACCTCGAAGCTTTAGAAGACTAAAACTAGAGTTAAAATAAATATTTTAAGTACTATAATATATATATATATATAATTCAGTTCTCGTGCGGTTGGGTGTCTCCTGTGCGATTGTGCAGTTAAATTTGAGCCATTGATCTTGCTTAAATCAACGTTCAAGATTACTAAAATTAAAAGAAAAACGCGGTGGCAATTTGGTAATTTTTGCATCTAGATCAAATTTAAGTTGCGTGATTTTTCTTCTTAAAGTGCGTGATTTTTGTACTTAAGATTCATGGGTTTTGTGCTTAAGGTGAGTGGTTGTATGCTTAAGTTGAGTAGTTCTTGAAACTTAATGTGCGTGGCTTTTGTATTTAAGGTGTGTGGTTTTTGTACTTAAGGTGCATGATTGTTTTGCTTAAGGTACGTGGTTTATTTGCTTAAGGTGAGCAATTTTTGAAACTTAAAGAGCGTCAACCTGAATCTTAAGGTGCATGCTTTTTCTTCTTAAAGTGTGTGGTTTTACTTCTTAAGGTGCGTCAGTTGTTGAAATTAAAGTGCGTCGGCCTAAGACTTTAGATGTGTGGCTTTCCTTCTTAAGGTGCGTTGTTAGTCTAAAGTTTTAGGATACTTTTTTTTTTTTCCAGTTTCAAACCACAACCAATATTCTTTATAAGATTTTATCTACAAAGTTATATTTATGTCAATTCAACTTAAGGTGCGTAGATTAGAAGCTTAAAGCATCAGTTTAGAATTTTTTTTAAAGAGTATTGGTCACCGCACAACCGCAAGGAAAGCTTTAACCGCACCAAAACCATTATATATATATATATATATATTGACTTCATATGAGACAATACCTTTCTGTGAGACGGTGAGACACAACGTAAGTGCACACAGCCTACTTTACGAATGCACACACCATAAACTGTGTGCACTCATGTTGGGCTAAGTGTATACACTCTAAGCTGTGTGCATCAGCGTAGTAAACTGTGTGCACTCACGTTGTGTCTCACCGTCTCACGTGAAGGTGTTGTCTCATTTGATTGTAAATCTATATATATATATATATATATATATATATATAAAAGAACACCTTGCCATATGAGATCGTGAGAATTAATCATATCCGTTCAATCCCATGTAGGGAAGGTTCATATTTAATGCTTTTTAACCGCATTTTTCTTTATTTAAGTGACGGGGCTATGAGTGTAATTTTGTTCAAATTTTTCTTACATGGAGTTTTCAAGTACTTTATGGTCATTTTAAAGGATTTTTCTAGTCATTTTACTTTATTCTTAGTTTTTTCTAGGCTTCTAGCGCTTGGGTTACTGCTCAACGTGAGTTCATGTTTGTCCTCTTTGTTTTGTTTTGCTTTTTTTTTTTGGTGGAGAAAATAATAAGGTAAACATATTTGTTTCATTAATTATCATCATTCCCCGCAGATCTCTTAATTATAAGGTAAACATATTTGTTTCATTAATTATCATCATTCCACTTATAAGAAAATAAATATTTGTTTGTTCTTCTTCAAATTACAGTAATTCAATAGCTCAACAGACAGGGTCAAATGTCTGTGCCACTGTCGAATTTCGCACCTTAATTTATTCTTCTAAATACTGTCTACTAAATCAGTGAGCTAAACTTGTGCAGACAATATTTATTTTTTCTAATGACTAAGGATGGTTACTTTGGCAATTTTACACAACATTTTCCGTTTTATTTCTTTTTTCTCTTTCATTTTCGTTTGACAGTAACTAGTAAGCAACAAAAATGCTATGCGGACTTAGAAAAATTTTACTATTGTGTAATAGCATGTAAGTAACATATGAAAAGTAAATCACATTAAGAAGATCATGTGTAGCATGTTTGACTAAGAGAATTGATGGATACCAAACATGGGTACTCGGTGGGTATAACCTAGCAAGCAGCCGAGCATGGCACTCGGGTTCGACAATTAGCACTCAAGACGTGACCAGTCAGTTTTAGCTCCGTAAAATCATCCTTCTATAACCTTCTCATGTCATTAATTATGACAATAAACCTCATTAACCACTAATTTATTACCTATTAATTATCCATTATTACCTATAAGTACTCCATTATTATTGGATATTCCACTCACCATGCACACCACTCACTCTTCTACTATAAAAGAGGAGTCAAGAAAGGGAGGGAGGGGGGCTCCATTTTCTCTAGAGAAGATAACCATACAATATTTACAAAAATTCTTACAAAATAGTAAATTCTATACTTGGAACCGCCCAAAAATACCTATAGTTTTTATCTTTCCAATTTCCACGTTAAAATTCTGGTATCTATTTATTTTTTACATTTTACTTCTCATTCGAATGGTTATGTTGGCCCGCCATGTGACTACATACCCCAGACTCACAAAACCAAAATCAAACTCATAATTTTTCAATATGAAAATCATTGTCTACTCTCTTAATGGGACATAAATAATACATAATCTCATTGACTTAAAAAATAAATATTTTTTTTCTCCAAAAAAATTATGACGCCTAACACAAAATTTACTTTCTGTGAGTATATTTATTTCAAGGTGATTTTGGCTGCGCTGTAGAATCTTTGCACTTTGCAGCTTAGACGGCAGATTTTAACAACATATCAATTTAGTTATCATGATAAAACAGCGAGATACTGTAAATGACAGGGTACAAGAAACAAGGCGATCCTGGCCGTCCACTGCTTAATTATGTCATACATCATGAAATCACGGTCGTCCATTCTCATACAGTTTTATCGGAAAAAACATTAATGATGGTAACCAGACGGTTCTCCCAATCGTTACTAACTTACTATTTCGTCCTTCAGAGCTTAAGGAAAAGGTACGCCGGTTTTGCAGGTGAATCGACGGCCGACAACTTAGAAGATTCCCCTATCAAATCTACGGCTCAGATCTTCTCATTAGATTACTCCCTTCGTAGTTCTGTCACCATCAACTTCTTTTATAAATTGGGAAAAAAAAAAAAAAAAAACCAAAAAAAAAAAAAAGAGAAGGTTCATGGTCATGGCATGTATGACCGACCAAAGATGCAGAAATCACACAAAGATGCAGTTGTACCAACATAGAAATTATATGGGAATAAAATAAGATGTCATGATTGTGATTTTGATGAAATGAAAAATAAATTTTATCACATTACTGGTAAATTATTTAAAATTTTAAAATGTCAATTAACACAAATACATTTTTATACTTAATATTAACTTTTACTACATATAATCTTAAATCTTACTCATTAAATTTTACTCTCTGATGTGACAGACAGTGATAAATTATTTTTTTCATGTGTGTCCCAATACAAGTGCCTACATCAAGATTTTGTGTGCGAAGAGTAAAAGTTTGAAATAAAAAATGAAAATACTTTTAGTATTTTCCTTAAGAAATACATTAGTTTGAATTCAATACAAGAAGCACTAGTGGTTATTGGTATCGTGAATTGTCTCATAAGTCATAAATTTGAAAATCTTATATTCCTTTGAACCAAACAAATGAACCTAATTATTCATATTTCTAATGTTATGTGAGATAAGCTGGACCAAACACCCTTGACTTGATTTAGGTTATAATGTTATATCATGTAACTATAGGAATGTAAATATTGGGAGAAGAAGGAATGTAAATATGACAATATCAAATTTCCTTATTTAGTTTTAGGGAATGTGATATTGCAAATTTTATTTTTAGTTTACTTTTGATAGCTTTAATGCGAATGACATTAACACGACGTCATTAGGTCATGTAAGATTCTCGAAAATGTTACATTATCTCAAAATATCACTTTAACCAAACGATTCATAAAAACAATGTATAATAATTTCGCATTCCTACAATAACTTCATATTCCCTTAAACCAAACAAGGTTATATGAGATAACATGAACCAAATATCACCTACAAGTTTAACTAATTCTTTTACTATTATGTCAAGACCTTGTGGTTTAGTGGCACCCAGTTGCACTCAGTGGATGTAATAGAGTCAGTAGTACTCAAAAAAAAAAATTCTTTTACTATTATCGTTATTTAATTCCAATTTCATCTATATATGCATAAGAGAAAGTTATATCTCTATTTTGTATACTCTATTTTCAACTAAAATGATTATATCGTGCTATAAATGTTGTGGCTTATATTTTGTTTGACAAAAATACCATTCTCGTTCCTATATAATTTTACTTAAAACTTTTGTTATTTGCAATGTCTACCTTAGTACTTTTAAAAGTATTTTTTACAAATTATAAATATATTTTTTCATTTGTTTATTTTTGTTAAATATACTACTCTTTTTTTTTTGTAAATATTAAATATACTACTCTTTATATCTTACTTTTTTACAATAATTTAGATTTTTTAAATGAATAAATCCAATAAGACACAAAATTTATGTTGGGGCATTTAATACATAATCTAAAACCATATCTAAGATATCTAACTCCTTCGTCGACATGTCAATTTGTTATTATATTTCTTTCTGGGAAAATAATAGTGGATACATGACATAAATTCTCATTAATTCTGTACTACTTCATCATCAATTGTTGACAGCTATAGCTAAATTGACACAGCCAGTATAGTTAATTAAATGTTTTAATGGTTTTAAACAAATGTTTAATTATAAAATAATATTTTAATATTCTTACAAAATGTCAATGCTGGTCCAATCGCTACTTATAATAGTTTACTTTTTCACTATTCGATAATATGCAATTTCCTTAAAAATTTAAATTTCTTGCAAATTGTAAATAATAAAACTAAACATTTCACGGCTCAATGAATCCGCATAAATTCAAACTATTGGCCATTCGTTTAGGTACTGGGGAGAATAGAATGAATCCACATAAATTCAATCTATTGATGACCATTCGTTTAGAAACTGGAAAATTAATTAAACATAACTAAAAAGATAAATGAGTGTTTGGTAAATAGTTGTTAACTGATTGAATTAGTGGGTTTAACTAGTTGATAGTTGATTGTACAAAAGTGTTTGATAAATTAACTATTAGCTTATAACTATTTACACGCAAAATAACTTTTTCAAAACAAATGATTGATTTTTTTTTTAATTTTAACATTTTGGAGTAATAAGCTGTTATAAAAAAACTAATTAATTACACTCATATTGATTGTTTAACCAAGTAAAACAACTAATAGTTGTCAAATAAGTTAAAATTAATTGATAAATTAATTATGTTACTAAAAGGACATTTGACACAAATTAGATCAAGAAACGCCCAACATCAACAAATGAGCGATGAGTCAAAGTAAAATCTTAAGATTATTTAATTGCTAAATTAAATCAACGGACTTATGGTTAAAATAGTTTTGAGTTTTGTATAAAAAATTGTAGTAAATGTCAAGTTAGCAAAATATCATGCAGTAAGGCAATGAGTAATGGCACATTTTCTTCTTAATCTGATTTCATCATATTCACCTTCTAATGTTGTAATATAATTTGGTTGACTTTTTTATATAAAAAAATTAAATATGAACTAGTTTTTTTTTTTTAATTACTCATAGTGGAGCCAACTAGTTCATGAACACTACACATGTAACATAAATCACACCAAGATATTCTATGCAACAGGCTTGACCAAAATGGTGTTGGTAATAGTTAATTGAACTTGTGACCTTCAAGTACACAGATCATAGACTCATAGTTTTACCCACTCAACTATCTTTTTTTAAAAAAATAATAATAATGTGACTATGAGGAGTTAAGGAGTATATCTAGGGGTGGGTGGGGTGGGGGAGCAGGGGATGAAATACGAATTTTATAATATATAAGAGCCAACACGGGTTTCTCGCTTGGTTCTTGGGTCCTAACCATCACGATAGAAGACTTTCACCTTTTTATAAAAAGGTTCATGTGATCAAGTGGCCGAGAGATCACGATATTAAGCCTCCGTAGAGGCATGAAAAAACTGTGATTTATCTATTCACAATTGTATTATATTAATGTGTAAAGCGAGGTCTTTAGGCGAGGGAACTGGCCTTAGGAGTACAAAGTATTTTCTAAGGGCCAATTATAAGGAAAATCTTTGGAAATCATATGTGGTGGGATGTGAATGTGATGATTTTATATGGAAGTGAATATTGGCATGATGATGAGCATGATGAGCATGATGTGCTAAAAAGATTCCATGCACAGGCAAGGGCATGTAAATATGGAAAGAAAGACCCATCATGGGTAGAAGGATAGATATATGATAGATAGATAGATGGATGGGTAATCATTACAGATGGACTCATGATGGCAACGCCTCTTCCCCTCGCTAATCCTACTTTTAAAAGTGTCTAGAGAGAGAAAATTCATAAATAAATCAAAATAAAAAAATAAATATAAATTTATTAAAAAAAAAAAAAAAAACACAGGCCAGTAGGCCACAGCCCCCGCGCAGCCACAGCCGCCATTTCTCCTTAATTACCTTCCTTTTCGCGCCCATTATTAACCTTAATCTAATTACTAATTTGTTTCCTTAATTAAATGCCCCTGCCACTACTCCTCACTCCTCGCCCTGTCCTATACGAAATATCAACGGACGTCCAAATGCCTTTTGGAAGGGCCTTCCAAAAAAGTATTTGCAAATAGACCACGCATTTTTTTAAAAATGTTTATTAGAAAATTTTCATGGGAAAAAGAGTGTTGTTAGGTTCAATGAAACCATGAATTATGGCTACAAACTTTATTTATAATATTGTTACATTAATTAATATTCTTGAATACAGTTTAAATTTCAATATGATCAAACACCTACTAGTCTACTACGGTTATAAGTACAATATCAGTTTTAGTTCATCAATTAAAATCATTGTGTAAATAAATTCTTCAATTGTTATCAAAATGATTGATTTTGTTATTACACGAGTGTAGTTATTCGAGGGCAATCTCAGTCAAGTTGGCCGATCAGTTAACTTGATAACCATAATATTCTAAATTCAGTTCCACACGAGAACTATTTATTAGTCTTTCTCCATGTCATCTTTTGCCCGTTAATGTCCATATGAGCAGTTCAATTGGTTACATTGATGAAATTTGAAAATAATGACCTGAAATCGAGTCTCACCAGCGAAAGTCTGATAGTAACCTCCCAGAGTTTAATTTGAATTTTTGTTAATACCAAACATGACTTTCAATTATTAGAATAAGGATTAGAAGTGTTTTAATAGTTTTGGGGGCGTTTGTATAATTTCCCGAAAACTGTGGGACTCTATTGAAGAAAGGGAACCTGGGCATAAAAAGGGAAGCGACAAGGGAAGTTGAAGGAGGGACTGAGGATGTTTTGTGTAAATACTTGTAAATGAAGAGCTACTTAGGATAATAATGATCCTAAGGTGGGGTAATTAGATTAGGAGGGTATTATAAATAGCCTTAGATCATCATACGTTTAATGGCCGTCGAGTTCTGTTTCGCTTTATTTCTTCCGGCGCTTATATGAAATGAAAAGAGAGAAAATCATGGCATGAGATTTCTCAGTTCTCGATAGGATTTCCAGGCTTTTCTGTTCTTCTATCTTCAACTACACGTTAATTTCCCGTCATTTCTTGAAAAAGCTGCGATCTTTCTCTTCCCCTGCGCTATATAAACCCTTCACAGTCCCCGCTTTTAATCACTCTCTCTGTTCTTCTCTGCTCTAACCCACCATATCTTCCAGAGTATATATATATATATATATATATATATATATATATACTTGGCAGATCAAAATTTGGGGAGGAGATGGTGGCGGCGGCGGCGGCGGTGGTGGTGAGAGATTACGACCCTAAGAACGACTGTAGGGCGGTGGAGGAGGTTGAGAGAATATGCGAAGTGGGCCCCGGCGGCAAACTCTCCATATTCACTGACCTTTTGGGTGACCCAATTTGCAGAGTTCGAAACTCCCCCGCTTATCAAATGCTTGTAAGCAAAGCTAAGGTGTAAACTTGTTGTTTGTCGGGCATGCTCTGTTTCGATTCTTATTTTTTGCTTTTCGGAAATGATCAGGTTGCCGAGGTTGTCGTGCAAAAAGACGGCGGCGAATGGCGGGAGATTGTCGGGATGATCAGAGGCTGCATAAAGACTGTGACTTGCGGGAAGAAAGTGTCCAGAAATGGAAAGGGCAATCTCCCTCTCCCGGTTTACGCCAAAGTTGCTTATATCCTGGGCCTTCGCGTCTCTCCTTTTCACCGGTACTGTATATATATATATATATATATATATATTTATTTATTTATTTATTTTAGTTTATGTATATGTCACGTAATTTAAAAATGATTCTTCTTCTTCTTGTTAGTGATGGGTATTTATTTTGGTTACAGGAGAATGGGAATTGGGTTGAAACTGGTGACGAAAATGGAGGAGTGGTTTAGAGAAAATGGAGCCGAGTATTCATACATGGCGACCGAGAATGATAACCAAGCTTCTATTAATCTGTTTACTCATAAATGCGGGTACTCGAAGTTTCGGAAACCGTCGATCCTGGTTCAGCCCGTGTTCGCTCACCGAGTTGGGGTGTCGAGCCGAGTCACGATCATAAAGCTGAGTCCGGGCGACGCGGAGGTGTTGTACAGGCGGAGGTTCTCGACGACGGAGTTTTTTCCGCGGGATATCGATTCCATTCTGCGGAATAGTCTGAGTTTGGGGACGTTTCTGGCGGTGCCGAAGGGGCGGTACACGGCGGAGACGTGGCGGGGGGCGGAGGAGTTCTTGGCCGAGCCGCCGGAGTCGTGGGCGGTGCTGAGCGTGTGGAACTCGATGGAGCTGTTCAAGCTGGAGGTGCGGGGCGCGTCGCGGAAGCTCCGGGGGTTCGCCCGGACGACCCGGGTGTTGGACCGGGCTTTCCCGTGGCTGCATTTGCCGTCGGTGCCGGAGGTTTTTAGACCGTTTGGGCTGCATTTTTTGTATGGGCTGGGCGGGGAAGGCCCATTATCGGTGAAATTCATCACGGCTCTATGCGGCTTCGCTCATAATCTGGCTAAGGAGCGCGGCTGCGGCGTGGTGGCCACGGAGGTCTCCCCAGCCGACCCGCTCAGCCTGGGGATCCCCCACTGGAAACGGCTATCGTGCGCCGACGACTTGTGGTGCATTAAACGGCTAGGGGAGGACTACAGTGACGGGGCTGTCGGTGATTGGACTAAGTCACAACCTGGTCTCTCCATTTTTGTTGATCCCAGAGAAGTCTAAGTGGCCCATCTCCTACAAGTAGAAGCCACAATCTAATTTAGAGGTTTAATATAAAAAAAAAAGTTCAAAGAAAAAAAAAAGCTTGTCTTTTTGTAGATCAATCATCTCTTTTCTCTTCTTACCTTTTTCATGTCTTAGTGTTATTATTAAATTAACGTTGTTTAGTCACCTTCTTTCTAGCTTTTCTTTTCTTGGCCGGGGAAGATTTTGTCTCATGAAAATAGAAGCTAAGGAAAATCTCTTGCTCTTTTAGTCCTTTGCTTTTTAGGCCTTTGTAAATGGGGTGGAATATCCCCTTTTCTTTCTTTATTGTAATTAAATAGATTTCTCCTTTTATACATCCCCTTCTTTCCTTATTGCCTATTCCAAAATTGGAAGTAAAATGGTAATCAATATTTTGGATACTGAAAATAAGTTTCTCTAGTCATTCTTAAAAAATGGTCTGATAATCAATAGACTTCATTTTGACACATGATATCGAAAAATAAATAAAAAATGGTCTGATAATTAATAGATCAGACTTCAGTTTGACACATGATATCGAAAAATAAGTGAAATGACACAAGGGGGTGTCGATAGAAGGATGAGGATGTAAGAAGGTGGTATAGTGTAATGACATGATGGGTTGGTTATATACTCTTTGTTGTGTGTTTAGGTTGGTGTACGTGTATGTTTTTGTGAAAGATAATGAATCCTTGTTCCTTAGCGAAAACAAATCGGCAAAAAGGATTTGTTTTGTAGGTATTGCGTGCTTACATCCCAAAGGGAGAGGGCTACGTGGGGTTGGGGGATGGGATTATCAATTTCAATCCCATATGACAATAATAATGTAATGTTTTATTTTATGTTAATGACAAAACTTCATTTGTTTTTGGTTAGTTTTAATTTCTTTTGGCTTTATGTTCCAGGCGATTCTGCATATTCCATTTCTCTTTTCCTTTCCATTTGAGATCGATTGCGATGTTAATGGAACACACCACTTTTGCAGTAACCATCTTATGATGGATGCCAATCAAACCCCACCCACATCTCTCCCCATCCCCAAATCGTAATCATTACAATAATACGCTAATTATGATCACAAGATCGAATTTTAGATACGATACTCACCTTGACATGCCAGCGTGAGTGTTTCGATAGTGTGACTTGTAATTTAGGGTTATGTGCAGTGTTTATGTTGTTTGGTTACGAGATTTTTGTATAATTGTTATTATTAGTCGCGAGAGTTTTGAATAGTTGAGTGATTGTGGGGTGCACCATTTGGGTCACCTTAAGTCTTCATCATGCTCCATAATGAAAGAATGTGCGATTGAGCAATCAATAGCCTCTTTTTTTGCACCTCTTGTTGCAAAATGAATGCAGCTACTGATCAATGATTGTTGTGGGGTTTCACTTTGGTTATCATTATATTGTTGTTTACGACCAATCATCATCTCTTCCGTCCAAATAAATCAAGTTTAGTTCTAATTAATTAACATTCTAATTTCAAACGTAGTAAATAAAATAATCAATGTCTATAGTGAGACTGCACACTTATTATTCAAATACACGGCCTTCAATAAAGTTTTGTATTCTTCCGTCTTTAATACATATATGACAAGTTGCAAGTTGTCTATCATCGCTTTATACTTAAATTAGAGTATTAAATTAAATTAACTTTGTGAAGTATTTACAATCGTAAAATCAATGTACATAGTGTGACAGCACACTTATTATTCAAATACACAGCCTTCAATAAAGTTTTGTATTCCTCCTTCTTTAATACATATATGACAAGTTGCAAGTTGTCTATCATCGCTTTATACTTAAATTAGAGTATTAAATTAAAATAACTTTGTGAAGTATTTACAATCGTATAATCAATGTCCATAGTGAGACAGCACACTTATTATTCAAATACACGGTCTTCAATAAAGTTTTGTATTCTTCATTCTTTAATACATATATGACAGGTTGCAAGTTGTCTATCATCGCTTTATACTTAAATTACAGTATTAAATTAAAATAACTTTGTGAAGTATTTACAATCGTATAATCAATGTCCATAGTGAGACAGCACACTTATTATTCAAATACACAGCCTTCAATAAAGTTTTGTATTCTTCCGTCTTTAATACATATATGACAGGTTGCAAGTTGTCTATCATCACTTTATACTTAAATGAGAGTATTAAATTAAACTTTGTGAAGTATTTACAATTGTATAATCAATGTCTATAGTGAGACTGCACACTTATTATTCAAATACACGGCCTTCAATAAAATTTTGTATTCTTCTGTCTTTAATGCATATATGACAAATTGCAAATTGTCTATCATCGCTTTATACCTAAATGAGAGTATTAAATTAAACTTTGTGAAGTACTTGTTTTTTTTTTTGAAAATAACTTTGTGAAGTACTTAGAATCGTATAATCAATGTCTATAGTGAGACGGCATATTATTCAAATACACGACTTTCAATAAAGTTTTGTATTCTTCCGTCTTTAATGCATATATGACAAATTGCAAGTTGTCTATCATCGCTTTATACTTAAATGAGACCTTCAATAAAGTTCTGTTTTCTTCCGTGTTTAATACATATATGACAAGTTGCCTATAATCGCTTTATACTTTAATGAGATCGAGTATTAAACTTTGTGAAGTATTTACAATCGTATAATCAATGTCTATAGTGAGACTTTAAACTTATTCAAATACGCGGCCTTCAATAAAGTTCTGTTTTCTTCTTTAATACATTTATGTCAAGTTGCAAGTTGTCTATCATCGCTTTATACTTAAATAAGAGTATTAAACTTTGTGAAGTATTTACGATCGTATAATCAATGTCTATAGTGAGATTGTACACTTATTATTCAAATACACAGCCTTCAATAAAGTTCTGTTTTCTTCCGTCTTTAGTGCCTAGCAAGTTACAAGTTGTCTGTCATCACTTTCTACTTAAAGGAAAGTATTAAACTTTGTGAAGTCTTTACAATCGTAATAGCTTTAACTTCATATTATAAAATATATTTAACAAATACCAAATATGACCGCCGAATATTAGAAATCATAATACGAAAAAGATATTAGAAATCATAATACCCCAAAAGTCATCATTGTTTATTTGTTTAGGTACGATTTCTAAATGGATGGTGTCTTCTCAAAAGTGCTCTTCTTTTAAAGTACAATTTGCTTCTCTAGTCAACCATAGCATGAATGAGCTGCACATCTTTAGTTGACTAAAATTTCACAGCAGCAATCGCATAACAAATACACATTATAATTGCGAATGATAATCGCGGCTATACATTAGACAAACCTCACTAATGTGTAATAGCTCATAAATTACACAAATAAATTAAATTACACTAAAAATAACCTTGTGAGACGAACTCGATCGAGAAAAATAACCAAAAATTAAATTATGACCTTTTCATATGAGAATTATGCATTACTTATTCAGTCACCTCTTTTAGAGTTACCGCATATAATCTTAAATTCACATCTAGTATAATATAATTCATACCAAAATTGCTCTTATTCACTGTATATATGAGGTTGACCCATTAGCTTGACATGAAAATAATATTTCTCTTTCTAGTTCGTGATCACAGGGGATTACATGTATCCACACTAAAATCATGTGAATTGTGAAGGTAAAGCTATGGTGGTAGATTGGTTGAGAGGTAAAATAAGTGTGAATAGAAATATTTGGACAATTATATATAAAAAAACTATCGAGTAAACAATATATCATAGCTTCAAAATATATATAAAAAAAATTTCTCTTTATTTAAGTTGTACTATCTACTGTCAGCATTTGTGCAATCAAATATATAATTAAAAATATAGTATCATATGTGATTGTATTATTTGTATATATATTGTACACAAGATATTGGTGTTGATTGAAATTGTAAAAAAAGAATTTATATTTATTAAACAAATAAGAAGTCCATAATTTGAATTGACAATTGTTAGAAATTCTGTCTGGTTGATCAACAGGTCACTAATAATAGGTTAATTAAAGCAAACAAAAGCACACATAGACTGATCATGTGCCATATATATCCCATGAAACACTAAGGACACTTTTTGGCTTAATGAAGAGGAACACAAGTCTTGTCCCAGAATTTTAGGTTAAAAAGACAACGTGTTAGGCATTTTTTGACCTTGCCTAACTAAGCCTAGCTAAATAGTTACCATAATTAATATTAAACTAAGCTAAATCTCGAGCTCTGCATCTATCCCCTATCTGGTTTAATTTATGTATAGTAAGATTTTTAACTTTATGCTCTTACCAATATTGACCTACCCACCATTCCACCAATGGTTGTCATAAAGATCACTGTGTGCATGATATTGTTTATTTCTGGGTGA
The DNA here is from genome assembly GCF_003576645.1 of Ipomoea triloba. Lineage (NCBI taxonomy): Eukaryota > Viridiplantae > Streptophyta > Magnoliopsida > Solanales > Convolvulaceae > Ipomoea > Ipomoea triloba. The sequence continues at coordinate 25,548,889 of NC_044920.1, forward strand.
TGAAGAAAATTTGTAATTATTATTTAAAAGTATACACTAAATAAATTTAATTCTTGTATAATAGCCTACAATGAAGATTTTATGTGACAGTTGTCCGATTCATTAGAGGTGCCTACAATTCAATCAGGTGCAAACTCTGAGAAAAAATATAACTATGCGACAGACTTCGCCAAGAGGGTATTGAAAAGAACTAAACTCGTAATGTTCTAGTAAAAGAATCATGTTTTAATCACTTAGACTACTCTTTCAGAGCTACTTCACATAATATGGTTTTTTTAGATAAGTGAAGTTGGGGAGAAAGTAACATTGATTTCATTAATCAAATAGGTTGGAATGTTGACTGAACTTAACTCTCCAAAAGAATACACTTTTTATTGAATTGAAAGAATTTTTTCTTTCACCTTTAGACAACTTTGGAGGGATTATGGAAAAAAAAACATTTTACTACGACCCACAATTGACTATTCCACTGTCACCATCGGTCCATCAATTCAATTTACTTCCAATATTTTGATTACAAAATTTGTTGGTATGCTTTAATGAATTTCATCGGAAACAAATGATCACAAGAAAATAAATCAACGATTCAGTTTAGGTTGTTGAAAAGGTCAATAGACAGCTCTCATTACATCTAGACTGATATTACAAGATTTATTATATAGGATAATAATAAAGTGTTACAGGCCGAACAAATTTAAAGTTTAGTTACTATCAAAATTGTATATGAGAATTCTTGAAACCCTTGCATGTTGCGGACTTGCGGTATGTTTGGTTAAGTGGAATTGGGATTCTTTGGAGTTCTGATTCATTCAAATTTCATCTTTGGTTGGTAGGGTAACACCGGTTTTCTTTTTCATGGCTCAGAAATATAAGATAAACATATTGATAATATTACCCTTACATATATCTTTATTATATATGTGATTTGAACTTTTATACTGACTATTTTCAATAATTTCTTTCTATCGATCAAATAATAAAATATTTAAAATAAACCTATATTCATTTCCAAACAATTTAAATTTCATTCCTTGTAGATTCAATTTCGTGACCCAAATAAGCCATTGTTGGTTGCTCCATTTTTCTAGCACTCAGTACTAATTACAAAATTTTTTTATTTTATTTTTTTTTGTATCGAAACTATAAACAAATTTCAAACTCAAAATTAAACTTTTTGTTTGGTTATCCAACTAAAAATTTAAATTACTAATCAATCAACATATTTATTATCTTAATATTATATATTATATGCTCAACAAACATATATAAATTAAACATTTTAACCCCTTATATTGCTCCTTTTATAAAGTTTAAACTAAAAAATATACTTATTAGTTTCTCAAAAAAAAAATATACTTATTAGAAAATTAAATTTGTCCTACGTTTATTTTTTTAATGAAAAGAGAACTTAGAATCACTATCAAATTGTGTACATTGGGTAAACGACCCAACTCATGTGTAATAGCCCGTACTAAAATGACCCAGTGCAACAGGATCGTCCGAGAAGGTGTTGGCCAAAATCATACTCTACCATTTCAACCACCCTTTTTTTTTTTTTTTTTTTTTTTGCAATAATTCATCCTACTTGAACCACATATAGTAGGTCGTTTGATACTATATGAAGTGGTTTTCCCAAGCCAAGGTGCACTATGACTACCCATATCGTTATTAATCCTATTCATGCTGGGTTTTAAAGTAGATATGTTCACAAAGCTCGAACCAAATAACTCTATTTAAATAAAAATTTAAAAAAAAAAACCAACAACATTTCATCTACACCTATATGTAGTGTTGTTGAAAAACAAAAATGTGAAAATAATTGATATGGTGGGCTGCGCTGGTGGCATTCATGAAGGTACTTTAAGTTGTGACATGGATTAATTTAGTGGTCACTTTCAACACATCTGATCATGTTCTAATGAGAATATCAAACCTAAATTTCTAGTGGGGGATGAGGGTAGACTAATGATCCATCTTATCATTATTTTATAGATTAAGAATATAGGATCTGTACGTGGCATGCCACGTTGCAATACAACATGGATCACTTTATGGGCAATTGCATGCTTCATACATTGTGGGATAATATCAACTTTTTAATTATACTTATTTTCTTTTAATTCTTTTTGTTTAATATAAATTTAAATATATAAATTTTATCTACGATATTAAATTAAATAATAAATATTTTATATTTAAATAATATGAATAAACCTTTATTAGGAATTTAATGAACCAAATAACATTCATGTGATTTAGTAGATATTCAAGTACTTTATATAAAAATAAGTGCATTAAAATTGAGTATTATCTATATTTATGCAAAGAAAAATAACTTGTGGTTTTATAAATTACAAAAGTATATTCCATTTTTTAAATTGAGACAAACAAAGTATTATTATTTTTGAAAATATTACCAGATACTTCAAGTTCAACCCTAGAGGAACGACATTTAGCTTTCTTGATTTGAGATGGTCAACTATGGGTAACTTAGACTAATTTACTTTTTTTTTGGTGATATTTTACCAGTTAAGATCACAAGATGGGATTTACTTAGTGCACATCCTTAAATAGTGACTATGTATTTATATCGTCTCAAAAAAAAAATCAGATATAACGAATAAACCTAATATAAATACAAACAAACTCATCATATTAAAAAAAATTGATACCTAATAACACATAAACTCACTACTATAACAATTACAGAAATATCATTAAATATATATTTTTAATTAATTTTTAGTATTTGATAAACTATCTTAGATAAACGAATGAGATTAAATAAGAAACTATGCTAAAATATGAGGTAAACTATTGTACAATTTTTAATATATTAAAAGTACATTATTTTTGTACTGAATGTATATGATTTAATAGTATATAAAATAATATATTTTCAGTATTTAAATAATGTACTTTACGTATACAAATAATATACTTTTAATATATTAAAAATGTGTTCACAATTGTATGTAGTACTGTCAAAATGTGCCAAAACTCGTGGGCTAGCCCCCACTCATCCCATGGTGAGGCGGGGTAGGTCACAAAGAAAAGATAACCCGCAAAAGAATGGGCCTAACGGGCCTAGCCCACTAAGACCTGCAACCGGCATGGGCTAACCTATGCGGGCTGCGGGCCAGCCCGTGGGCTAGGGCCTATTTTTTTTTTAAAAAATAATATACATAATCTCTTTAAATTACTTAGCAGCAGTCCAGTACCGTGAGCCCAGTACTCCAGTAGCCCTAATTTTTAAAGAGTAAAAGTAATCGCTATAAATCTAAACTCTAAATTCGTCTCCCTTTCTCGAATCTGACCACGTCCTCGCCTCCGACCACGCTCTGCCGCCTCTGCTCACCAGCCCACCACCGCACCACGCTCTCGCCTAGCCTGCGAGCCTGGTAGACTGGCCTGCAAAAGCCTGCCAAAAAAATAAGCTCGCGGTGTGACGGACTAGTCCGCTTTGATAGTACTAGTTGTATGGACCGTGGTCCAGGTAATAATGATATGATTGGGTCTCCCATGTTTTAGTTCATGGGCCTCATTCGTAGTCCTATTGAAAAATTGTGACCCAACTCTCTCACTGCTGTATTATTTAATTGGACCGGATTAGTAAAATTGTGACCCGATTTCTATAGGTTTGTGGCTATTGGATTGTACCGTTTAAAGAGCACCGGAAATCCGAACCGACTTTATCTCCGGTGCGGCTTTCAGAGCCGATAACTTCTTCTCCGGGAGGCAGATTTTCTGGGCGAAAGTTTACTCAGAGGGTAATTGTTTGAAGATTAAACTCCCAACAGAGATGGATCCTAGATACGCAGGAGAAACGCAAAAGTAATTGTCGAATTTGAAGGGTTTATTGTTTACTGTTTATCTCTCAGTGCATTTGCTTTACTTTCGTTTTTTCACGGTTAGGGTTAATCTTTGATGTCTGATCTTCTGATGATGATATTCTGTGGTGTGGTGCAGACATTTAGAGAAGGAATACGAGCTCCTTATGGAAGTCTATAATTCGATGTCGCACGAATTGCATACGCTTCAGGTTTTGCTCAAAATCTCTTAGTTATCTTGTGATTCCATTTTTGTAACACTGTTTTATCTTCTCTGTAATTTTCAGTAAGTGATCTTGTTAATCTATGCAGTTAGTTTATTTCCTAATCACATTTTGATTATTGACTTCATTGCTAAGAACCAACCGTATGCTTGCTGATAGGATAGGGGAAGAGAAGAAATTCACTGTTTTGGGTGTATATATTCTGCTCAAATCTCAACCAATCAGTTGTTTAGAAAAGATTGAACATTTTAGAGGCTGTATGCACTTTGTGTTCTTTGTTCTGGTTGACTGGTTCTATGCAAAGCTTGCAATGCTTAAAATTGTTTATTTGGACTCTTTGAATCTACCCTTTGATGGTGTCTTAAGATTTTGCTTGAGAAGAGCTTGGTTTTAGCTACAAGAACCTTTTTAGAGAAGGTAGATGGTAATATTATGGTCATTTTTGCGATTGAACTAATTCGGGTTTGGTGTAAAATGTTTTAAATGAGATTAGCCGCGGCCTAATGTCATGTATCCTTGCAAGTCTAGATGTTTGATTCCCTCTTGAAATTGATTACCCTACCTATCATCTTCTTCTAGATTGATAATATAAATACTTCTCTGTGGGGGGTTTGGTCTTGCTTACAATGTATATTGACTAAGGTTGAGTACTTGAGTTAAAGAAATGGATTTCCTAAATCAAGGAATAAATGCCAGCAGCAATGTTTTGAATGGTTTTTTGCATTTTCTTTGAGCCTTTTTGATATGGTGTAACCAGAGTAATAATGCTGTCATTTGCGTGATATTTGCATTCATAAGTTGCCTCGGGTCTTCTTCAATATCTATGTAATTATCTTCATTTCATCATTTGCATGATATTTTTAGGTTGAGGAAGAAATGCTGATGCGCAAGTTCTATGAACTCATGACTGCTCGTGGTCAAACTGAAAGCGTATGTTCAGTGCTCTTAGCGCTACTCTTTTTTTTTTTTTCTTCCCCTTTTTCCCCTTTGAAGTTTCAACTTGTCATTCTGCCTAATAGTTGTCTGATCTATATTCACCTATAATTGTTAATACTATGAACATTGATTCAAGTTGCTTTGTAGACTCTTTTTTCGGATAAGCCAACAAAATCATTATTTTGGATCGGGGTTGAACAAACTTAGCAACTGTATATCATCAAACATAATATATGCCTCACTACCCATATGACCACACCAAAAAGCACTGTCAATGCCTTAGGTTACCAACTCAAACCTATTCATTTTCTTTTTCTGGTAGTGCACGACTCTATTATATGATATTTAAACTTTCATTTTGCACTTCTTACCAAAATGGACCAATCCCGTCAATTTAATTTTTTCACTTCTTTCTTCCTTCAAAGAATTGCTTGTTTTCTGCTATTTCCGAAAATTGCATGACTTATTAGATTAAACTAGCAACTTATAATATGAAATTTTGTTGAATAGTATGAATACCAATCCTGCATCATGATTGATTATACTTTCACATATGGCATACCTTTGGTTCGACTTTTATACATTCTAATGGTCCCTCTGCTTTATTTCTATAGAAAGCAGCAGATAATGATGGCATGGATAACCAACAGAAGGGTGCTGAATGAGCTTTAGTCAGTGTGAGGAGTGATGAGCAGTAATGCTGCAATGGTGCGTTTGATCTTTTCATTTTGGATCTGTAAATTCTGTAGTCTGTCAACATTGCATATTGAGATTTGCTGTTATGGAGGTAATTCTTTATTCTTGTGTTTTTCAAAGAACCATCCTTTTAAATTCGTGGCTCTGTTCTTAGTACCTTCAACTCTTATTTCCACTATTGTCCTCATTGTACCTCCAACAACTTCAAAAAACCCCAAAAATGTATATGATTCTAGGCAGTCAGTTCATTTGAAGTAGGAGAAAAAATAAAAAGCAATAGCAGAGTTAGAAAATTTGGGCAGGTTTGTAGGAAAACCAAACTTTGAAAATCGTCCTGCTTTTAGTTGATGTAGGAATTTTAAATATTTGATTAGATGACACCCTAACATCATCCTCATTAATTCATTATTATTATTATTATTATTATTATTATTATTAAACATTCTACTTTTTATTTTAAAAAAAAATATAATTATCCTGAATGTTAGAGTAACTTTTCACGTCCCGTAAATTGAAATAACTAAATTCTACAAAATTATTTTTGTTTTTGGTAATAAAGATCATTTTCATAATACTCTGTAGTTGTTTAGCCTCTAAAGTCTAAAGCAGGTGCCAACTGCCAAGGATGCCACAGTAATTTTCACACATAGTCACAATCATTAGCTTTCAATAACGATACTATAATGATATCTACTGCAGTCCATTAATTACGTTTACACATAGGATCCTTTTTTTCCTCAATAATAATTAAAATGTTGTGTAACAGTGGATCGCCGACAAATTTGTTCTAATCCATCGCATGTTTTCCAGGTAGGACTAAAATTAAAACTAATTAGGATAGTGACTCTTTGTGGTCAGATATTTTGAGAAAATATATATAAATATATTGCATTGTAACAAAGTCAGGAGTACTAAAAATAAATTAAAGTTTGAACTTGTTACCTCCCATCCGAGAGAGTGATAATTATGTCGCTTGATTACAAAATTTTTGACACTCGTCAAAAATAATCTAGTATACACTCTCAAAGATAATTATAGGTTTTCCTCATTACTCAAAATTTAAGCTAATCCAAATTCATTTTGGACTCATATAATTAAGCTAACATCATATGACTCTCATACAGCGTGGCTCCCTTATCATTTGTTGCTCCCTAGTTATTTGTTACATAATAATTAATTACCCTGTTTATTATTAATATGTAATTTGATGTGTTAATTAGTCATTTGTAGTGGTGTATTCATTATATTAAGATTTTGTTTTTTGGGTTACAAAAAAACTTCTATTATGATGATTTGTTTACATGTCAAACCATTAATAATTACTCTTAACAACACAATTTTTATGCATTTGATTCAATTAACGAGACTTGATTGAAATATTTATAATTCAATTTTTCACAACATAATTTTTATGCATTTAATTCGATTAACGAGACTTGATTGAAATATTTATAATTCAATTTTTCACAATATTAAGTTTAGTATTAGTATATATTTATGTATATTTATTAATTACATTTAAAGTACGATTAAACTTTAAAAATTAAATTTAAAAATAATGAATAAATACTAATGAAAATAAGAAGAAAAAAATGTTGGTTTGGCCAATGAATAGGAAACATGACTAATAAAATGAGATAAATAGAGTAATTGAATAGACTATAAAATTAAAGTTTAATTACATGCAGTAATTGAACAGACATTTAATGACTGATGAATAGCTTTCACCCTACGCTTTTCTTTGTTTCCTTTGAACACTATCATGCATTAGGTAGCTTTCCTCTCCTGCTAGCCCTTTCTTGCAACACAATTAGCTCAAATAATAGGCCCTTAAGTTAAAACTCTAATTTCACCAAAAAAGTTAGCTCAAGAAGAAGAAGAAGGAGGAGGACGAAGAGGAAGACGAAGACGAAGAGGACCGCAACTTAAGCAGCAATTCGTGCACAGTATCTTAGACTCAATTGAGATCATATCAAATTATCAATATATATTCATGCAAAGATAGTAAGATACATTGGGAAAAATTATCAATATATATTCATGCAAAGATAGTAAGATACATTGGGAAAGTACTAATCATATTTTAATTTTAAGGTCAACACAAATATCTTTTATACCAAATACAAACACACATAATGCTGATCTTATGTTTAGTTGCTATCGAACACTATTCAGTATAAATAAGTATTGAAGTATCAACTATTCATGAAGTGTGACCCAGGTAAAATGCATAATTGTATCTAAACAAGCTTAAATAGTGAATAAGGGATAGCTACACGAGTTGGGACATGGGCGCATAGCCGCCCATGCATTATGACAAAATGACTTGTTGTTTTTTACCATTTTAATGTTAGAATTAGGTTTGATGATCCTCATGAAAGTTGTAGCCCTTTGAGTTTTATTTTCAATGGCGCAAGAATCACTTGATTTGGACATTTCTAAGCCGAGATGTGATCAAAATACTAACCAGTGGTCATGTTGTGCAAGAACTTTAACTCTTTGATATTTTGCTAAACTTTTACCTTTGTTTGCCCAAATGACCAAAAACATGAAAGCACCATTCTTTGACTCTCTTGGAAGTATTTTAGCCATTTCCTTAGCTTCATATTGGCTCTCATCCTCTTTCGTTTACTTTGCTTCCAAATTTGCCCTTGAATTGCTCCTTTTTTTTTCTTTTTTTTTTTGCCTCCAACGCTTTTCTGGCCAACTCCTTACTTCTCGTGGATAAGTGTTCCTAAGAGCAAAATAAAACAAATAAGTCATAATCCACATGAAGTTTGGAATGATTCACAAATAAAATAATTTAAATAAAAGAGTAATAATATGAACAATAAAACACTTATCAACGCAACTAAAAAAAAATCTTTTTAATTTTATTATTTTATCATTCAAGTTAAATATAAAGTAGAAAACTATTGTTTTGTGTATCTCGAGCAGTGTAAATAAGCAATTGGATTTGAAGATGTATAATATAAGAAGATAAGCTAAAGATGATTAATAATGATCATGCTACTCTAATGATGAGAGAAAACAATAATAATTTGGCGTAATTATATAGGGCACCGAATTCCTTGTGAAAGTAATTATGACGACAACAGAGGAAAAAATAATAATAATAATTTTGAGAAATGATAATAATTGGTGAGATGTTGCCATTATAAATGGCCTGCCTGCCTTTAGAAGATGAGATGGGTGTGCATTCTCCATGCCTTCTTTCCAACCACTCCCAATACCCATCTCCTCTCTAATTTTAAATTTTAAATTCTAATAAAAAAGAGTTCTAAGATTCTTTAATATTGGTAGATTTAGTTCATACATCTCTAATTTTAGTGAGATTGTATTGTGATGAATATTAGGTTTTGGTATGACTCAATCAAATAATATTGGTAGATTTAGTTCATACATAAATTCAAACTTGACAATCTAAGCGTGATGGTAGCAATGTTAATGCTAATTAACACTGAAAATAATTAATAAATTTTGGTAGTTAAGGAAGTAATCATAAGAATAGTATTTGCATTGAGCAAATGAATTATATTTTTTAATGTTTAAATTCAACATAAACAAATTGTGTGTCAATATATTACAACACTCACGGTGTTTATATATGATCACAACTGTTATTTGTAAATGACACTCGATCGCTAATTCTAAATTTTACGGACATGGTAACGTTCTTGACAACAAGCATAGACTTATCGATCTGCATTCCAAAGAAAACTATGCAGGGTAATTCAATCTATCGACCGACTCCATAATTGGACTGAACGTGTTAGAATCTTTAATTTGCCAATTAACCCATTATTACTAGATAGTTCCTTTGTTCCTGAGTTGTAAAGTTAGTGAACTGGAGTAATTCTACATGAGCTCAAACTCTATAGAATTCCGACTCTGTGCCAAAGCTAACCTTGTGCCTAGTTGGCTAGTCGAGTCCATGCCACACTTAAGCTCACACTTCTCTTGACTCTATGATTATGGTTGAATCTATGCCATGGTATATACATGCTAACAATATTAAATGCTATTAATTAAAAACATTATAAAACGATAGACGAATTATCATCTCAATATTATTAATCTAATATTGATGTCTAAAAGCTCTTGAATATATAAGAAATACCTGAGTATAAATAGTAGTAATTTTACATATTTTACCTTGATTCCATTTTTAAACATTTATATATGCTTGTTACTTAGAAGTTATAAACACCTAATTTACCTTCAAAGCTAATTGTTTTAACCTTCAAAAATGTAGTTACTTTTACATTTTAAAATTAACGATTAAAAAAAACTTACTATTGTAAGAGAACTAAAAAATACTGAGTAAATTTTATCAATCCCATCCTATTAAGCAAGTGAGGATAAAGAAAATGAAACATTTTAGAAAAAAAGTTGGTGTGAGTTGACGAACTATTTAACGACAATAAGAAGCCAAGGCTAGAAGCATGTCTCCCACCGTTCCGCCTCGGTTACGGCGCAAAAATAAAGCATATTAAAAAATTAAAAAAATATTTTTAAAAAATTTAAATAGGATATTTTGGACAAAAAGTACTTAAACGTGTTCCTTTTATCATTGACTTGACGCTTTACAGGATGGATTATGGAGTCTGGAAATTTACATACTTCCCCCTTCCCAGCTAGATAAGAATAAAAGAAATTATTTTTCTTGTTAATACTATTTTTATTCTTAATTTAAAAAAAAAAAAAAAACATACAGAATTCTTTATAAGATAATATCTGTTGATTCTGTTCTATACTTTCTGAATCTTATTAGCACAAAGAATCAATGCTCCGACCACTCAAGTTCGATCTTAAGACCATCAACTTGGAACGGTACATATGTGCCAAGTGAAATTATTTAATTTTGGCAAAAGGGTCAAATAGACCCATGTACTAACACTGATTGTTCATCCAGCACCATGAACTAAAATATGGTCCATCTAAGTCATTATACTCCTAATTATTTTTCATTTAGCATTTTTAGCACATTTCTAACAAGTAACCCATCTAATTTGTTGACATGGAAAAATAAAATAATAAAAAATGATGACATGTTATTTATATGAATGTTTTGGATGATTTTACCCTATTTCATTAATGAAGAAAATGATTTCTTGCAATGAAATAGGGTAGAAATCAAAGTTATTATATAATGTTTTAATTACAGTGTACTGCACGACTGTGTATGTATAATGGGATATTCAAAGTTGTTCGGCAATGAAATTACATGAAAATCGATATGCTAAAATTAAATATAATAACTTAAGATATTATATTGGGTTAATTTTATAATTTTTAAAAAATTAATTTAATTTTTATATATCAATTTTCATGGAATCTCATTGTCGAACGACACTGAATACCCCGCTATACATATACAGTACACTCCGCTATACATACACAGTACACTGTAGTTGAAACTTTATATAGCAACTTTGATTTCTGCCCTATCTCTTTCCAAGAAATCATCCAAAAATACAATATCTTAAGTTATTCAATTATCCAAAAATATTAATTTATTTTTAAAATAAAATTTACCCAATACAATATATCTTAAGTTATTATAAAAATTAATTTAATTTTCATATATCGATTTCCATGAAATCTCATTGTTGAACGATAGTGAATACCGCGCTATACATACACTCATGTAGTTAAAACTTTATATAACAAATTTGATTTCTACCCTATTTCATTGCAAGAATTTTTTTTTTTCATTAATGAAATATGGTAGAAATCATCCAAAACATCCATATAAATAACATGTCATCATTTTTTCTAATTTTATTTTTCCATGTCATCAAATTAGATGGGTTACTTGTTAGAAATAGGCTAAAAATGCTAGATGAAAAATAATTAAGAGTATAATGACCTAGATGGACCATATTTTAGTTCATGGTGCTAGATGAACAATCAATGATAGTACATGGACCTATTTCATCCTTTTGCCTTTAATTTTTGGTAATAACATTTTTGTTTTTAGTTATTAATTTTATTTTGTTTCAGTTTTAATTTTTAATTATGACAAATATATTAGATTCAATCTAAATAGAAATGGAATACAAAGGCGGCTTAATGGTGAAGTCATTTAGATCTTAGAGAAGCTTCTTTTTGCTGTCTTCTTTCTTTCTCCCTCTACCTGGGCAAGCATTTTCTGGAACAAAAGCCATAGATGAATTTTAGAGGTGGAAACAACAACACAATGAGACCTCATCATCTTCGCATCAACTTGTTTCTTCTTGTTGTGTCGTCGTTGGTTGTCGTGGACTCCACCGGAGCTCAGACTTCCATCAGAAGAAGATTTTTGCATCAGCCGCTGCTTCCGGCGGCGCCGCCGCAAGGCTCCGACTTTTTTCCGCCGGAAAGTCCCGCATTATCCACCCCGGACCCGCCGTTCTTCCCGGAAAAGCCTAATCAGAGCCCACAGCAGCCGTCGGCGTCGGTTCAGCCAAACCGTTCATCGGTGTCGTCGAACCCGGTTCTGCCGCAGCAATCCCGGCCGGTCAAGAAAGTGGCCATTGCGATCTCGGTCGGGATTGTCACGCTGGGAATGTTTTCCGCGTTGGCGTTTTACATCTTCAAGCACCGCCGGAAACACCCAGAGGACACCCAGAAGCTGGTGGGTGGGGTTGGCAGTTCCCGGAGAATCGCCGAGGAATCAAGAATGCTGCCGCCGGCGACTTTTCTGTACATTGGGACGGTGGAGCCGCGAGCTCCGGTGAGTGAGAACAACTGGGCGAACGGGTCGCCTTACCGGAAGTTAAACTCCGGGAAAAGATCCGATCGGTATCGGCCGAGCCCGGAGCTTCAGCCACTCCCGCCGTTGAGCAAACCGCAGCCGCCTCCCATAAATTCCCCGCCGGCGATGACGTCATCCGACGAAGAGAGCCAGGACACTGCGTTCTACACGCTGCAAGGCTCATCTATCAGCAATGAAGAAGGCTTCTATACTCCCATTTCCCACAACACTAAATCAGAGACTCGTGTAAGGAGAACTTCTCCAAGATCACGCCTTTCCGCTTCATCGCCGGATGTCCGGCCGGCAATCATACCGCCGATTAAGAAACCGCCGGATCCTCCACGGCCGTTGCAGCCGCTTCCACAGGAGCCGCCGGTGCGCAATGACAGACCGGCAATACCTTTCATTTTCGTCCCGAAAACGGCGAAATTCTCATCGCCACCTCCTCCGCCTCCGCCTCCACCGCCGCCGCCGCCACCAATATCGCTGCCACGGAAATTGGGAGGTTCCCAGACAAATAATCTCCCGCCAATGGCTAGCCATCAAACGGAAAAGCAGGATTCAAGAACTCCCAGTCCCAAAAGCTGCTGTGGGCAGACAGACAGAAGTACAGCCTCGTCGGAAAGATGTGATTCCGATGAAATGGATGGATCAAAACCCAAGCTGAAACCATTGCACTGGGACAAAGTACAAGCACCATCTGATCGAGCCACGGTCTGGGACAAGCTAAAACCAAGCTCCTTCCAGTAAGTAGCCATGGTAAAAATTTTCTTTTAACTCCTGTCTCTTGCATGGAAGCTCAATTGGTTCGTGGACGATAAGTTGTAGGCAAAGACATAAACTTAAGTCTTTTGACAGTTATAATTTGAGAGTTTCATCTTCTCGTGAGTAACTCTTATAAGCACTAGATATTGGTTGTTCTGTTAAGCATATATATAATGTATAAACATAATTTTGCAATTCAACTATCTGCTTCATTTTTTAGTTGAGATAGAACACATATTTCAATTTGGTATTAGAGTTGTCTACGTGTTGCTTAAAGCCCATAAAAAACAATATGCACGCACACGTGAGAGGTCGTGTTGAGCATATAATATACAAACATAAATGTGTAACCTAACCATTAGTTTAGCCTTTTAGTTGAGACACGGAGCACATACTTCAATTCTTTTCATTTAGTAAGTCGGGTGTGAGGTTCTTTGGCAAGGATTTCACCTTTGTGAACAAAAAATTTCTTTAGGGTGAACTGATATGACCTAAACTTACCTAACCAAGCTTTGTATCTGCAGAGTGAATGAGGATATGATGGAATCACTGTTTGGATGCAATTCTGCAAATTCAGCTCCCAAAGAAGTGACCAGGAAATCAGCACTGCCTCCAGTTGAGCAGGATCATAGAATACTGGACCCAAAGAAGTCACAAAACATAGCTATACTGTTAAGAGCTCAAAATGTAACAAAAGAAGAGGTTTCTGAAGCACTTCTAGATGGTTTGTATATCTCTCCAAATCCCACATTGAAAAATTAGAGAAAAACATATGAGATTACTGAATTCAATCTTTTAGCGTGGTTTGACAAAAGTCCAAATTTCAAATTTGGCCCATTAGATAGCAAGTCCTCCTGTATTTCTTCCACACCATAATTTTCGTACATACTGCACTGGTATCCGCACCCACAACGTGAGACTAATATTGCACTCGGGTTGCAGGAAATCCAGAAGGGTTGGGTCCTGAGCTTCTGGAGACTTTGGTGAAGATGGCTCCAACAAAGGAGGAAGAAATAAAGCTCAGAGCCTACAAAAATGACACCTCAAAGTTAGGATCTGCAGAGAGGTTTCTGAAAGCAGTTCTTGATGTACCATTTGCCTTTAAAAGAGTGGAAGCAATGTTGTACCAAGCTAATTTTGATTCAGAAGTGAACTACTTGAGGAATTCCTTCCAAACCCTTGAGGTAATAACAATAACTATTCTATGAATCTATTCCAATTGACATTTTCAGTGACAGCCATCTATAGTCATTGGCTTCCATTATTGTTTTCATCAGGACGCGAGCAAAGAATTGAAGAACAGCCGATTGTTCCTCAAACTCTTGGAAGCGGTACTAAGGACAGGAAACCGGATGAATGTTGGCACGAGCCGGGGTGATGCCAAGGCATTCAAACTAGAGACTCTCTTGAAATTGGTGGACATAAAAGGAACAGATGGAAAGACAACTTTGCTCCATTTTGTGGTCCAAGAGATCATTAGGTCAGAAGGGACGGGCTCCGGTCCTATCAACGAAAACCCACTGAACAGAACAAATACGAGACTCAAAGAGGACGATCTCAAGAGGAAAGAGCTGCAGGTCGTAGCAGGCTTAAGCCGGGAGCTTGGCAACGTGAAAAAAGCAGCAGGGATGGACTCGGATGTCCTACACAGTTACGTGTCTAGGCTCGAAACAGGACTAGAAAATGTTAGGTTGGTTTTGCAGCTTGAGAAACAAGGCATGGAGGGCAAATTCTTTGACTCAATCAAACTGTTCCTTAAAGAAGCAGAGGAACAAATGTTTAGGATCAAAGGTGAGGAGAAAAAGGCCTTATCCTTGGTGAAAGAAGTGACAGAATATTTCCATGGCAATGCTGCAAATGAGGAACCCCACCCTCTCAGAATCTTCATAATTGTAAGGGATTTCTTATCCATTCTGGATAATGTGTGCAAAGATGTTGGGAGAATGCATGACAGAACAGTGATTGGTTCTGCAAGACCATTTAGAACCCCAACAGCTACATCACTCCCAGTTTTCAGCAAATATAATTTTCAACATAATTGAAGCTCGGGCGAGTATTTTGATGAAACCACATGAACATGGATGATTGATGACAGCAATTTCTGCAGGAGCAGGATGGCAAAGTCAAGAATTTTCGGGTAAAATTTCGTGCTATTGAACAAGTTAACAAGTCCCATGCTTTGAATCAGCCTGCACCAGCACGAACACGAAATAACATGTTGGAAATTGTAAAGATTTGGGAGTCCAGAGAGATCAAACATCATAGGAAAACAAGAACAAGATGCAGCATCCTTGGATTCCATCGGGCAACACGAGATAAATGTTGAACATATTTAAACACAGACATGCACAATGAACAAATCCCAGTAAGAGACTTTGTTTTCTTTTTCTCAATACAATCAGACCTAGGTAGAACAATCTATTTCACTTGTACACATAGTAGAAACAAAAAAAAATGGCACAATACTAGGCATCATAAGACTATAACATTAATTTGTTTTTGCAAGATTAAGAAATTCTTTCTTCTCCTTATATTTACTTATGAACTCATGATAACAGCTAGTTGAGAAAGATATTCATTTTCACTTTTATAATGATCTTAAAACTGTTCAGTGGTTTAAAGAGAGAATGACAAGGGAATAAATTGCATTAAAGAAAGTAAAGCATCCATTTTTTTTTCCTGTTTTATGGTAATAAAGTAAGCTCATTAAATCTTTAAGATACAGGAAAGAAGGAAATTAAAACCAAGAAATCTACGACTGCCAGATGACTGTTAAAATGCCTCAGCGAGAATGTGTACCTTCACAGTGTGAGTTGAAATTGAAGAAACAAAATTCATGATATAATAATGGCCAGAATAACTCCATAAAAGAAGAAATCAAGAGTAGATAAACTTACCAGTCAAAAGGACAAAAATTAAAGAGAGAGAGGGGGAAGTGTTTACAAACCATCTATTTTTTGTCTTAAATTTATAGGTGTTAGTCTACTTTTAGTTTTTTTTTTTTCAAAACATCCACTTTTGGTCATAATATTATTGTGGCATGATTTTTTTTATCCTTTATCAACAAAATAGTTTAAATTTCCTTAAATACAAGGATATTTCAATATTCAATTATGAATTTATTTTTTTAAAAAAAAATAAATATAAAAGATATAGTGGTTCAACCTACTTTTTATTTAAAAAAAATTCAAAATATCCTTATATTTAACTATTTTAATGATTTTGTTGACGAATGACAAAAAATTGTCATGCCACAATAATACTAAGACCAAATGAAAATGTTCAATAAAAAAGAACTAAAAGTGGACTAGCACATAAATCTAGGATCAAAAATATAATGAATTAACTCCATCTATTTATGTGTGAATCCTATATCTAATACTCCGTATATAATTATTATTGAAAATTCTAAAGTGTCGATAGGCATGCAATCATTAATTATACATGAACCATGGTATACACTGCTGGCACACTGCAAGATAGACCACTAACATACATTTCCATTTTTTGTATATTGAATGTCAGTTTTTTAAGATTCATATTTAATATATTTTACGTTCATATTTATATACTATCTAATTTAGTACGTTCAAAATGTACATTCAATATACTAAAATTGAATATTTATCAATGGTCTACCTTCCGCTATAGCCTATAGACCATGATCCACAATATTTTTTTAAAATCGAGAAAGGAGGGGGGACCCTAGGGGAGGCAACAATTATATTTCCTCCTCTACTCTTCTGGCACTCGTGACGTGCACCATATCATCAAGGTAAGCTTCTTCACTCACATGAGGGCAAACCTCAAGCACCCTTTCTTTGTCATTTTGGTGGGCTCCGAAGGACGCAAGGGAGTCGGCCAGCTTGTTCTGCTCTTGGAGAACCACCCTTAACGCTATTCTCCAGTCTCTACCGATCCACCATCTTGCATTCTCGACACATTGCCTCAAGGGGCCACGCCCAAGAGTACCTTCTTGGATCCAGTGGACAATATTATATATAGACATAGATGGTTTGTTGCAAATAGTTAATTATATTGTAACATAATGAGTTAATACCCAATATAGTCATCGACTATAGTGGTTTTACTCAATTTAGTCCTAAGTGACTTTTTGTACTCTATTTAGTCCTCGACTTTAATGATTTTACCCACTTTAGTCCTCTGTTAAGAATTCTGTTTGTTGGGTGTTAATAACAAGGTTAACATGGTAATTTCATTTCTATTTTATTTTTTTTATCAAATTAATTATTAATTATATGTTCTATATATATTTACACAATTGCATACTAAAGACAAAGTAAATTATAATACTTTGGGAAAAAAAAAGAAAAAACAGTTAGCAAATAATGAGCAATTAGTTAACTTTGGCATATTGAAATTCTGATCACTTTTCAAATGAATTCAAATAGAAGCATTTTTAGTTATTTTCAAATGAATCCAAACACAAAGCAATTAGCAAATAATTAGCAAATAGCATTAACAGTAATGAATTCAAACTCAATCAATTAGCATTCTGTTCCTGTAGTATCAATACATTAGAGATACTAAGATAGAGATAAATTAGGACATATAATTAATAATTAATTTGATAAAAAACAAAATAGAAATGAAATTACCATGTTAACCTTGTTATTAACACCCAACAAACAGAATTCTTAACAGAGGACTAAAGTGAGTAAAACCATTAAAGTCGAGGACTAAATAGAGTACAAAAAGTCACTTAGGACTAAACTGAATAAAACCACTATAGTCGAGGACTATATTGGGTATTAACTCGTAACATAATATATATTTTAATTAAAACATGATAGTTTTAAACCTTTAACCATTTAAATTTTAAAGTAATAGAAGTAGTATTGAAAAAGATAACAGAAATTGTAATGACAAAGGTATTTTTATCCAAAAAAGGTATAATATAACCTTTATAACATGGCATACAAAAAGGTAATGGATAAAATTTACAAAGGATTAGGACGATGATGCGGGCTAGAATAGAGGGTAGGCATATTCATGAAGAGAACGCCACACAACATCATAAAAATAAAAAATAAAATAAAAAAACACCATCAATTACATTAATCTTGAAGGTGTAGGTGGGTTACAAATATGATGACAGGTGTAGTGTACAAAGAAGAAGACTCAAATCTTAGGTTTCATGTTGCTTCAACTGAGAAAAATGGAGCTCCTGAGATGCTCTTAGACCTCACAATCTTTCTCACTAGTATTCTCCACTTCATCTCGTCCTTCTTGTTCTGCATTCTCCTCTTCTCCTTAAAATTCCTGAAATAAATGTACATAACAATTCATACGCAGCAATTAGCAAGATGAATCATATGAGATATGCTTAGATAATCATAAAATGTGTCTAATATATGTGTAGTGGAGACATCAGAATTTAACGTTAAGGGCTAAAATAATTTTAATTGAAATTTTTATTATTATTGAAGAAAATATATAAGTATAAATATAACAATATTTATGCCTATGCTTGAGATTTTACTTATTTGATTTTGAATGTGTTCAATTAATTGTAATTATTTTGGACTTGACTAATTGTGCTGTTAGAATTACTTTTCATAAGAAAGATTTCATATTCGAGTCTCATCCTAATCAATTTTTTTTGAGAGAACAAAAGCTATATACTTACACATGTTTGCGAGGAGGGAGGTTGGGGATTAGACCCCGCCCGCCACCCCGAGCTCCGCCACTACTGTGAGGTGTAACATTTTCGTTAAAGGCACATTATGGTGCAAGTTAATATAAGCTAATAATGGTCATCATGTTATGATTTGTAATAGAAAGTATCGATATTCATTATAATGACTATATTGATAACATATAGACTATTTAAGAGCCCGTCCTCTCCTTGTTAGTGTGATGCAAAAATTATTACACCATCTATTTGCCTATTTTGCGAGGATCAAGAGAGACGAAACTTCTCTACTACAATAGGTTAGTTTGAAGTGTTTTAACATGTACTCCTATTAGACATGTGCTATTTCAGTCTACCATTTGGTATTAGAGCCAGTTTGAGTAATTAAGAGGAGGGAAAGAGCTATACCTGCACAGAGGAACCTTACAATTGTCAGAATCAGCGCAAAGGCGAGAGTGGAGCTCGAAGACTTGCCACATCCGCTTGCAGCGCTTGCAGCCGCCGAGGACTCTCATTTTACAGGCGGCGAAGTGGCGGATGAGCGCTTCCAGCCCCTTACACGCCGCATACTTGCACGTTTCCTGATCCTCCTTCAAGCTCTTATCATGCGGACCAATCGTCCGACACCCTTCTTTATATATGTGCACCAGAGCCTCCATCGCCTCGTACAATTCTAGGTAGTTACTCCTCTCGCTCATCTTCCTCGCCTTCTCCTGCTGCCTCTGCAATATAATAACCGCAAATTAAAGCTCACCAACTACCTACTTTCAGGAAAAAAAAACATAAATGTAATGAAAGTTTTCGTATACTTACAAAGTTTTCGTCGATTACGGAGTCGAGGAGATGTTTTTCGAGGATGGGGTGGCTATACCTCATGGCTATCCAGCCTTCGGTGAAGGAAACAGACTTGATGTTCCTGAGGATGAAACGGTGGCTCATAAGGCTGAGGCGGGGGGCGTCACACAATAGCGCTAGCTGAAACACGTCGACTACGTTATCCACCGTCATCATTCCGTCCTCTAGCAGCCATTCGCACTCACGCTTTAGATGAGGAATCGCGTACGAATGCGACAACGCCAGTAAACTAAGGATGTGTTCTCTAAGTTTCTCTTCATCGTAGCTGGATCGGAAACCACAATAAACATCATTCACTAATTCCACTTAACATTAATGATGTCTAGATCCAAGCATATGATATAGGATGAGTTTTTATCACTTTTAGTCTCACGAGTTTGATGATATTCTCATTATTAGTATACTAAAATTGGAATGGTATTTACACTACTTTTTTTTTCTCTCTTTTGGTCCTCTTGATGAGGAATCCAATGAAATTCCGGCCATTAGATTTGACCACATGATCTACTTGTGAATAATTAAAGTGTATGGATAAAAATCAAACTTTCTATCAAAGTATGTCATGTGAATAAACAAGCATATCTGTCTCGTTCGGTAAAATTTCACCAAATACAAGACCAAAATTGAGGTAAAAAAAATAAAAGTCAACCACCTATAATAGCAATTTTCATAATTATGTATTAATAGGGATATCCCACAAACCAAAAGGGACAATAACTCAATATAAAATTAAGATAGCATGAGTTTAGCTCACTAGTTCAATATGTAATATTTAGAGATTATATTTAAATTGAGCATATCCCTCAGTGAGTTATCGTGATGTAGGTTAGGGATCTAACCTTTTAGATGAAGAAGAATTCATGGAAATTAGTATGCAATCGTTGTTATGTTAGGTATAAAATGACATATTATATGACTAATAACTAATTAAATTAGATTGAAGTTAAAGTCCAAATATTATGGAAATTATTTGTGGATTATTAAACTTGAAAAGAAAAAAAACACTAATAAAATCATACCGGGAAGAATACAAGAAGCGAACAAAAACGGAGACAGCCTCGGCCGGAACTCCATGGATGGAGATTGCAATCCGATCGCCACGGCGGCGTCTCGGTTTTCTCAACATGGCTTTCATTATCGGCGAAGAAACACCCTGTATTGCATCATATCATCAGTAAACTAAAGGAACATCATCAGTACAAGGATCTCTGCACCGGACAAATCGAATAAACAAACGACTTACGAGAACACTAGCGTGTGCATAGACAACGCCGCCGTCATCCGTGCTAATTGCCACATCGGCTCGATATCCTTCATCAAAAAGATGATCCATCCGGTGGTTCGACGCGGCGTAGGGGCGCCACTGTTTCCTCGTTGCTCTGCTCCGACGATGATGAATGCTTTCAGCGTACGGATGAGGCAGGGGAGGCGGAATCGGCAAAAATTCCGCATAATCATTCGAATCCGAAAGCTTACCCATCTTTCCGATCCTTGAATTTCTACAAATTAAATTAAATCAAACACAGAAGGAATAAATTAAATCCAACATTAAATACGGTTTAAACAGACGACATTACCTTAATCTACTGATCAAAGTTTCTGAGGAATAATACTGGACAAGGGAAGATCAAAAAGCTTCATACAAATGATTACCAAAAAAAAAATAATGATCTCTTCTCTCTGCAAACTAATCAGATGTTTCTACAAACATTAAGGTATTCGTACACGACCTTCAAAACTACCTCAAAAACAACCAATCTTTGAAGAAAAAAAAGCCTCCAGACGGATCAGACCCCCTCTCTCTCAGCATTAACACACCAGAAACAATGCGCCCTCTATTTCGATCTCTTGTAACAACTCGGGAGAGAGAGGGCTCGCTGAGAGAGAGAATGAGAAACGCACCAATGATTGAGTTATATACGCATACAAGATGAAATGTAAGAGGGGCTGAGAATCGTGGAAAGAGGAAACTCCTACGATGTATACAACAACGTACGCCCAAAAAAAAACAAAAAAAAAAAAAAAAAGATCGAATGATCTGTATCGTTGTCGGATCTAGGGCACGGCCATATCGAGCTCGGTTGATAATGGCCGTTGTTTATATTATTAAAAATGTGCGGTGATCTTCCATATAGGTTGTCTATTCATGTGGAGATATTTATGTTATCTTTTTGCTTACACTGTTTTTATCGTTTATTGATGATATTTTGATACCTACCAACATATGGAGGTTTGATTATCAGTTACAGTATTAGTGATGCCTCTCCACATACACCAGCCGACATATGGAGGTGTGGTTATCACTTTGAGTACGTATTATTGATGCTACTTAGGATATGAACCGTAACTTCACGTTAAAAATTGGACTAACATTTATGAATTACTCTAAGATTTCATCCGATCGATGTGGTTTAATTAAATTCTGTTATATTAATTGGTTTGTATATTAATGTGATAATAGTTAAATAAGTCCATATATAGATTTTACGAAAATAACAATTAAGCTATTTGTTATGAAAGATTTTCAAATTAACTTTCGAATTTTGAGTTCAATTTACTTCTTATAGCAAGTTACTATTAGATCATAAATGATCCGAGCAGATTTGAATGTCATACCATATGGAGTATGGACACCAACTCATATATTGCGGTATACTTTTTTTTTCTTATTAAAAAAAATATTTATCGGGCTAATGCACCACTTTTTCTCCATATGATATGCCTACTGTTGTTAATTGGAGAAGTATATCTTCTTGGACTTTGGATGGGAGTTGAGTGGAATCCATCATCTTGGATTAATCTTCATGGACTAATAAATTACTCGTGCTATCAGACTAATCAAGCATTGGGGATAATAATCACAACTCCAACAAACCACAATTAAATGGTTAATTATGAAATTCAATGCATCCCCTGGTTTTGATTCAATGGGTCATAGAAGTAGTCATAAATTTCATCAAGAGAAAAAAGATTAAGGGTGGTCAATTAAAAATTTAAAATTAAACGTAACTAGACCACTATATTCGAAAGACCCCAAATGGTATTAACTCTTTTGACAGATATGGGCAATGAGATGGGTGTGTTTTAGTAACAATGACAACTAATGGTGAAGAGACATCCTCTACCTTCCTCTATTATTTGTAAATATTTTTATTTAAACATATATAAATATTAATTGTTTACTACGGAGTTATTTTTTTAAAACACTCAGAATTTTTTCGATCATGCGACCACTCATTTTAAATGATAACAAATACGTCACCACATTGCATAATAGTTCACTACTAATTTTTCTATATAAATTTATTTTATATTTTATACGGAGTAAAATAATAATGTAATAATTTCCAAAAGCCAAACAAGCACTTGAGTCATGTTCCTGGCTCTTCTCCGATTCGTGGTCACTATTTAAAAACACAAAGTCAAATAAGGCGAATTTCTCTTCTGCTTCATCAATTCCAGCATCACAGTTCGACATCGCCGAATCGCTTCACGTCTCTCTCTCTCTCTATCTCTGTGCATTCGCAATTCACATCGGAAAATGAGTACGGGGCCCGGTCTCTTCTCTGATATTGGCAAAAAGGCCAAAGGTAAATCGCGCGCTCTCAATCCACTTTTCTTACACGTCGTATTTATATATATGCGCACGCTTTCTGGAATTTGATTGCGGTTTTCGTATTCTATACATAATACATGTAGATCTGCTAACCAGGGGATATGTCTCCGATCACAAGTTATCTGTGTCGACTTACAGTGACACCGGAGTGGTATGATTCCTTTACGTTTCCGTTCTGCATTTTTTCGCTCTAGTTGTAGTTTTTGTTTCCCAATTTTGAATTATATTGGTTAGGTTTTTCGATACTATTTCTTTAGACTTTACTTAGAAGCTTTAAATGCATCTATGCTTTGATTTGATATTGGAGTCTGGATTTAGCTATATTGGTTAATGCACAGCTCATTTCTTCCTTTTAAGGGGTGAATTTACACGTAATGCCACTGTTGTTCTGTTGTTTTTCTTTTCCCCTGCTAATGTGTGTGCAAATCCATTTCAAATTTTCAATGTGTTGCATTATATTAGAGGTATTATATCCTCTGTGGACATTGAAGACTTCTTTAGATTTATTGATAATATTATTTGGTTCTTTCCTACAAGAGTAGGATAACACATTTTCAATCTATGATGTTAGGAATGGTAAGGACTTAGTGGCGATACAGAAGGTTGGAAGCCATCAATCGCGTGTCCACATAAGTTCTGTATATTAGTTTCTAGTCATTGTGAAGGAAGGCACTTTTAGGAGGCTGCAAAGAATGAGCAAGCACTAGAATAAATTGATAAAATGACCAAATCTGTAGCTCATTTTGCTTGAAGAACCTTTACCAGAAACCATATATTCTTTAAATACTCTTGGAACCAATGAATTGTATCATGCCAGAGAATGAGTAAATCATTCTCATTTTTACTTAATTCCTATATCTTCTTTTTATTTGATTGGGTAATTTGAGAATGAATCATAAGTATTTTATTCTTCATCAGTGCTTTAAGACGCTTGCAAATCTTTATGCTGTAAGACCAAGTCATCTCATTATCTATTCTAGTGTCAGATATGCAAGAATATTGGCAGTTGTAATTTGAGTTTGATGTCATTCAAAGAATATTGGCAGTTGTAATTTGAGTTTGATGTCAATGAATGACGAGAATTCAGAAGTTCACACTCCTCTTTTGTGATTTAGGCCCTTACATCAACTGCAGTGAAGAAAGGAGGGCGTTCAAGTGGAGATGTATCAGTGCAATACAAATATATGAACATTTTGGCTGATGCCAAAGTTGATACAGAATCAAATGTGGGTGACCAAGGCATTGTTATTATTTAAAAATGTGTTTGTTTTCTTGAAACTTTTTTCCTCATCCATTCTTTTGTTCCAGGTTTCAACAACTTTGACGTTCACCGACATTGTCCCATCAACAAAGACCATTGCCTCTCTGAAGTTTCCTGATTACAATTCTGGCAAGGTGAAAAAGCTCATTTATGAAGGATGATTAATTGCCCACAATCATGGGTTTCATTCTCAAGCATTGCTATTTCTTTTGTCTTACGCAGCTGGAGGTTCAGTATTTCCACCATCATGCAACCTTAAGTACAGTTGTTGCTCTTAAACACTCACCCATAGTTGATCTCTCAGTCACCCTTGGCACTCCAACCTTTGCTTTGGGTGCTGAGGCAACTTACGAAACTGCTTCAGGTAAATTAACCAAGTATAATGCTGGCATCAGTCTCACAAGACCAGATTCTTGTGCTGCAATAATCTTGTAAGTCCATAACTAAGCCATCAATTGCATCTGTGCTGGAAAGATTTGGTTTCTAACATTCAGTGCCCTCTTACTAAAGGGCTGACAAGGGTGATACAATAATGGCATCATTTATGCACCATCTGGATGCAAAGAAGAAGACTGCTGCTGTGGGAGAGGTCAGTAGAAGGCTCTCCTCCAACGAGAACACATTCACAGTTGGTGGCTCATTTGCTATTGATCACCTTACAAATGTGAAACTGAAGCTCAACAACCATGGAAGACTCGGAGCTGTATTGCAGCACACAGTGATTGCAAAATCGACTTTGACCATTTCAAGTGAATTTGACACCAAGGCCTTGGACAAGACTCCCAAGTTTGGTGTTGCCCTTGCCCTTGTGCCTTGAGATTTCCGTGTTTTTGGACATTCTTTTCATTGGGGTAGCAATACCGAATAACACTTCTCATTGAGTGTGTACTGTTAGTTTTCTGAGTTATTTCACCTAATTTTTCCAGAGTTAAAATCAAGCCTATTCACTATTCAGTGTAGAAAAGAAACCCATAACCAGGTTCAGGGTAACATAGTCATTGCCCAACACGATCTCTACGCTCCTAGAATTGAAACCTAGAACACCTAAAGAACAAGCTAGCATGCTCCCTACAAAGCTAAG
Organism: Ipomoea triloba; assembly: GCF_003576645.1. Classification (NCBI taxonomy): domain Eukaryota; kingdom Viridiplantae; phylum Streptophyta; class Magnoliopsida; order Solanales; family Convolvulaceae; genus Ipomoea; species Ipomoea triloba. Next base: position 25,574,548 of record NC_044920.1, read on the forward strand.
AAAATTCAATTTGCCATGAAGCTAAAATCAGTTCCATGAAGCCAAGAGCAACATACAAACATTATTAGTGGATTCACAAAAGCAGCCTCAAAGCATAGTGTGTTATAACAACATTCATTTCTATATTCAAGGGCTCACAAGGTTGAAGCAATAAAACCTCAAACCATCAAAATATAAGCTCTCAAGAACACTAGAAAGAGTACAAAATATGATTAAATTCAGCAGCAGATTCATAAAAACACATTTGTTTGTTTATCACAATCAGATCCAAAGATAAACTATCTTTTAAAACTATCTTTTAAAAGAAATCAATTTGCTACTACTACTATCAGCACTGAGCATTGGGCACAACATAAAAATTAAAAATGGTAGACATATTATCATGATAATGTTAACTGACGAGTGCATAAATCCAGGAAATATGCAATAGATTATAACCAAAATTTAAAGGTGCAGATATTCAAAACGTAACACTAATCCTCACTGATTGAACAATCAATAAAAAGTAGCAGCAAATATAACAACCTCAAAATCAATCAACTGTTTGCATGATATCCTCAGTTGTGAACTTGGTACCCTTTTCCTTGTCGGCGGCGGCGCGGCCCTTAGCCTTGCGTTCGAGCAGGGATTTGCGGTCCTTGTCGAGGCGGAGCTTGGTGATAACGACCTTGGAGGGGTGGATGCCGACGTTGACGGTAGATCCGTTAACCTTCTCGCGAGTAATGCGCTCGATGTGGATGACCCATTTCTTACGGTAGACCTGGACAACTTTGCCCTCGCGGCCCTTGTAGGTCCCGCGCACCACCTGAACCTCGTCGTCTTTCCTCACCGGCATCGACCTCACGTTGTACTTGGAGCGCATGTCGCCGGACAAAGGGGCGCTCATAATCACGCGCCGCTCGCTAGACGGGGCCGTGAAGTGAGCCTTCCTGCTCTTGCGGCGGGAGGAGGACACTCTGGGATTGTACTTCATCTTCGCCGCCGATTCTTCTCTCTACCGCCCTCTCCTCTGCTGCTCTGTTATAGTAGAAAAAATGGAGCTAGGGTTATAATATTTGTAGCGCCGTAGAGGGTTTGCTTGGAAAGGGAAGCAGGTTGCTGGGTCTAGGCCCTAGGGCAAAGAAAAGTGCTTGGAAATTGGGCTTTCTTTATGGGCTGAGAAATTGGGCTATCAAGATGGGCTGCCTGAATTTTGCATATGGGGTGAGTGGCAAATTATTGCATGGACCATGGTCCACACAACTGTGTGGACCAAAAATAAAAATTACATTATTTTTATACTAAAGGTACATTATTGGACAGTATCAGTACAAAAATAATGTACCCTAAAATAATGTACCTTCAATACAAAAATAATACACTTTTTATTTTTGGTCCACACAGCTGTGTGGACCATGGTCCATGCAATAATGATTGGGGATGAGTGGCCAATTGGATTTCCTTTTCAAACTGGATTTTACTCCAAAGAGATTTGGATGTGATCTTAGCCCTACTACGTTTGTGATTTTTAGTGGATTTTTGGAGAAGTAAAAACTTTGAGACTGGAGGCTGGATTTTTAACAAATGTGGAATTGTTTTTTTTTTTTTTAAATACTAGTAACTACCCGTGCAATGCACGGATTAATTTTTATATTATATATTTAAATAATACAAATTAAAGGTAAAGATATAAATAATTATAATATTTGAGAGTGTGTGTTTATTTGATTATAAAGATTAATGCAAAAGTATCAATAATATATGAATCATTTAATTGCATTTATTTTAAAAAATTTGCTATATAATATGATTTATGTAACTTATATGACCATTTTATGGATTAAAAGTTCTTTTTCAATGTGANTATGATTTATGTAACTTATATGACCATTTTATGGATTAAAAGTTCTTTTTCAATGTGAGGATCATTTTGTGGCTCTTATTTTTATTATTCACTCCTATATATACACTATCTACCTTATTAGCAAACATACCGGATTTGTTTAATACAATATAAAGGATTTGACTTTGTAAAATATTTAATAGTATTTATAATGATTTATAATATTTTCTATATGGAAAAACATCCTAAAATCATTGATAAAACATAAAATACACATGTGGTATATATAGTTATAGAAAATTACCCGTGCGATGCACGAATAAACTTTATATATATATAGGCCGCCCCTTAACGTGCGATCAGTGCGGCCTCACCACTATATAGAAATCTGTTCAAATGTGGTCACGCCTTCCCATGCGATCGGTGCGGTTCACACCACTCAATGTTAGAAAACACACCACAATGAAAATACAGAAAAACACCAAAAAAACACACCACACACCCAAAATAATGCACCATAATTTCCCTGCCCCTAATGGTGCATTTGCTAACACTGTGTGGTGTATATTTGCATGCCTAGTGGTGTATTTTTTTGTGATGCGTACCTAATGATGCATATTTGTGCGGTGCATTTTCTAACATTGAATGGTATATATATTTGTATACATAGTGGTGAGGCTGCACTGACCGCACATTAAGAGGCGGCCACACCTGATTATGACAATATATATATATATATATATATATATATATATATATATATATATATATATATATATATATATATATATATATATATATATATATATATATATATATAT
>NC_044920.1:25577727-25579865 GCF_003576645.1 Ipomoea triloba
TGACACTATATATATATATATATATATATATATATATATATATATATATATATATATATATATATAATTGATGATGAAATTATAAACAATTCTAATATTTGAAAGTGTACATTTATTTGAAATTATAAGATTTGTGTATTAGTGTTGAAATTGATTACTTAAAATTTATATTAGGAAAAGTCTAAACAAAAATTAGAAGGAAGAGCATGGCTAATTGATACTATTTTAAATAACAAAAATAAATTATAATCAAATGAAAGGAATCTCTATGTTGGCTAAGCTCTATCATCATAATAATAATAATTACAATCAATACTTAATATAATTCTATCATAATAATAATAATTATCATATTACTAAAATACCCCTACGTTTGGGCGGGAAAACTTTAGAGGAGGATATTGCTTTTATATATAGTATAGATTTCTACTGCAAATTTGGGGTTATTGACAGTGCGGAGTGGAGCCCGCCCACTAGAAGAGAAGAATTGCGCTTCAAGTGCGTGAAGCGCAATTTTCGTGCCCTTCTGGACACGTAAACCTCATTTTTTTATAGAAATTTTAATTTTTCTTTTCTTTTTTTTCCTTTACTCTTATTTTCTCTTTTCTAGTCACACTTGCAAAATTTCCTCAAAAACCTCACACTTTGAGGATGGCCTTAGAGTTTGCTTTTACGGCAAATTATTGTGAAGATCATAACAAAAAGTATATTTTTAATATATTAAATGTACATTATTCATATATTGAATGTATATTATACAAAATAATATACTTTTCAAAAAAAATGTACTTTTCATTAATATGTAAATTTTTAATATATTAAAAGTATATTATTTAATAGTATGGTCCACACAACTGTGCGGTGCCCATGCAGAAAATGCCTCCAAATTCTTGATCATTTTGTTTTCCGCATGAGCAATGGCACACCCGTGCATAAAACAGCAATCCAACGACTTTGCAACGCAACTTCAACTTCCAGATCTATTCTGACTCATTTAACATTAGAACTAAACTTTGTGGTATTCATAAAAGTTGTAGCCCTTCGAGTTTTCTTTTTAATGGCGCAAGAATCATTTCATTTGGACATTCTTAGGTAGGATATGGTCCAATTATCAAACAGTGGTCAAGATGAGTGAAAAGTTACAACTTCTTACTCTTTTGTTCCACTTTTTTTACCTTGACTTACCCAAATGACTAAATCCATTGAAAACACCACTATATGGCCCTTTTGGAAGTATTTTAGTAATCTCTTTAGCTTTATGTTGGCCGCCATCTTTCGTGTACTTATTTTGCATCCTTTTCAGCTCTTTTTGCTCCATTTTGGTAAACTTTTACTTCTTTTTTGCTTTTTATTCCTCCCTCAATTGTGCATTTAGGTGAAACTAAGCATAAACACAATTTTTAGTTCGAAATCCCAATAAAACATATTGAATTGTGTACAAAAAGAGGTTAAGAATGAGTCATCACTCCACCACTACAACAACACCACATAGGAGGAGGAGGAGATCTATATAAATGCATATAAATGGAGATCTACCCTTCTGTAATAGTATGTTTACTCTACTAGATCATAGACAGATAATTGTACAACGAATTTGGCTAGTTGTGCAATCCGTACACTTAGGATGCAAGATCAAGACTTGACATTCATAGTGTAGGAGTTACACCAAATATGATAGGCTCATTGTGGACACCAGACAGACAGACACTAGTACATCCTCTTACCTAAGAGCATGATGAGTCATTATGATTTGTCTATCCACCATCATGTCGGACCAGGGGTAAGGACTCTTGAGGCAATGAATTTTGCCTTTTGTTTTTACTCTACTACATCATAGACAAATAATTGTACAATAAATTTGATTGTGCAATCCATACATTTAAGATGCTAGTACATCCTCCTACCTAAGACTCTAAGAGCACAATGAGTCATTATATTATGATTTGTCCATCCACCATCATGTCAGACCAGCGGTAAGGACTTTTGAGGCAATGAATTTTACCTTTTGTAGATAATATTAATAATATTGAAGTGATACACAACTACTTATTATTAATGTTCTTGTAACATTTACATACGTATTTGAGTTAACTAATTAAACCTATTAAATACCAAAAAAAAAAAAAAAAAAAAAAAAA
>NC_044920.1:25580710-25672261 GCF_003576645.1 Ipomoea triloba
AGATTCATTAAAAAAAAAAAAAAAAAAAAAAAAAAAAAAAACCAAAAACAAAAACAAAACACTACTTATATATACTCATTCGTAGTCCGTAGAGGAACAGGTGCATTATATTGGTCGATTTCATAACGCAGAGTAGTAACTATCATTTAATCCATGTATAACATTTGGAAAACCTTCCATATCATTATATTGCCTCACCTGCCGGTGAGAATATTATCCCTTGACAAATGAATTATGTACTGTGGCATTGTCCATTAAGTCAACAATTCATTGATTGTTTGACCAAGCTAACAACTAATCATAATATAGTTCATCAGAAATTGGTTAGGGTTTGATGAAGTTTGGTGAATATATATTTTTGGATTGACTACACATACTCTTAATTTCTATCACATTTTTACTCCATATTCACATAACGTGTTCTGATTCATATAGAAAGAAGAGCGATTCATAGTCTTGATTAGTCTGTTTCACTTTTATTAATAAAATTATGACACGTGATAAAAATTTTACTGTATGAAAGTTTGTATATCATTTTCGGAAAATTATTCTGTGGACATGGGTCTAGCATGCAAGGTGAGCCTGGGTCCAAAATACACAATTTACCTACTGAATGTTCACAATTTAGGTATTGAATACAATTCTGAACATTCAGTATATAAATTGTGACGAATCCACATTGCGAGGTGGACCTGGTCCATGGTATAACTAGTGATGATTTTCCTTTTCGACCTACCAGCAAGCAAGGATACTTGTCCAGTTTTAATATTTTTGACTACGTGTCCATAACATGGTGTTGTGTGTGGAGCCCTTTTGAGATTTTCTTGTTAATCAGATTTTGATGTTCAAAATTTACTCTCAAATTACAAGCAAGATGTTTAAGTAATAAATCAAAATGTCAAACCCCAAATCAACTATCCTACCTAAAATCTATACAATTTTCATCATTCACTGCATACGTCTTAATCTCTATCACGCTTATAATTAATCCCTTTCTCTTTACTGGATGGTGTGCGCTGAAATTTCACATCGGAGAGGTAAATTGAGTTGTTTTCCATTTTGATTTCTCATGATGTATTAAAGCGAGGGATACATTATTTATGAACCGTCACATGAAAGGGGAAGGCAATTTAATACACTCCACCAGATTGTAACCTGCTACAGTTATTTCTCCCTATATTTATTGAACCCTAAGCGAACACACGGCGTTACACTGTATACCATTATCCGATTGATCCTCACTACCAGCACACAAACACTGTCTAGCTTAGCTTCCACTTGATGCAGCAGGAAGCAAAGGTTTTAGGCCGCATGGCGGCCAAGGAAGCGGCGAAACGCGGCGGCGATGAGCTAGGGTTTGTGGAGACTATCTACGAGGAAGAAGACGAAGATAGAATATACGAAGACTCCGCCGCCTCTTCCATCTCTGCTCTCTCTCCTGAGCTTTCGTCCCCTTCTCCGGTGACTCCTCTCCTTTCCTGTGTTGATTCCTGGTAATTCATCAGTATTCTCTCTCTCTCTCGCTGTTTATATATCTCTCTCTGTGTGTATAACTGTATATGTTTCTGAAACTGAAAAGGCGTCGAGCGGCCGGACGTGAAACGGATGTGGTGATATGCGTTCAAAATTTGCGTTTCCACTTGCATAAGGTACGCTGATTTTAATTGCGGTATACAAATTTCTGAACTATTTTGCACTGTTTCAAAAAAAAAAAAAACTATTTTGCACTAGTTTTGATGATTTGCTTGAATTAAAATCAAATTTTGTATTAATTTTGAAAAGTTAATTCCATTTTTTGGTATAGATTTATAGGCGTCACTTTCTTTTTATCAAAATATTCATTTTTAATTCTAAAATTATTGTGTCATGACCATTTTTAGTTATTTATCAACAAAGCAGTTTAAATATTGTTAAATATAACTCTATTTTGAATAAAATATTGTTTTTCTAAAATAGAAAACAGTTTCAATACAGTTTAACACCTCAAATGTTAATTTATTAATAAAAAAAACCAAGTATATCTCGTCCCATTTATTTTTGACATGACATAGGACGGTAAGACTTATACGGCCGATTTAGTTAAGACATCTAGGGATGTAGTTATATATTGTACCTTAAAATTTATATAGCTACTTTTTGTCACATTTTTTAACATAATTCTAGTACTAAGGAAATTTGTGATCAGACTAAAAATTAAAACACTTCCTTCACTCTTTTATTTTACCAATGATATTTACATTAAGTTTTTATTTCAAAATTGAATTGTTATGCCACAAAAGTGTGGTTGAATGCACAGAATTTACTCAATATACACTTTAAATAATGGTAAAAAATTTTGAATTGTTATCCGACTTTGGTTAGTCCGTGGTACCACTCTACCTTTTTCCTAAGGCATCTGCCCTTGCTTCCTCCAGAGAGGAATTATCTCCTTTCCATGATTCTTTTTGTTTTTTATTTTTCCATTTGGAAGGGAACAGAGAGTTGTTAAGCATTGACCAAAATACTATAGGCAGGTGTTACATCTCCATCAACATTAAATAGGTCAGCAAACTACCAAATTAGCTAATTAATCTATTAGGTTGTTATTGGTCCAAGGTAGCAAATTGATAAGATTTCTAACTTATTTGCTGACAAATGTCAATAACATGCATGCACTTCTTAGTCAACAAGTATTAAACAAGATACTAAATTCCATATATTTGTATCCACCAATTGATTCACAACTATTCTGTTCGTGTCTATTTTGTGGCAAAAGATAAATATTTAATACTATTAATTTTTTAAAAAGTCCCATTCTAGGTGAAATCCGTCTTTTGATCTTAATTGGTAAAAGATCACAAGAAGCTCAACTGACTTAAACCAATAAAATCAATAGATAGTTCCCACGTAGAGTCACATTTAAAATTTTGTAATTACCGAGTCAACTATTCGACTAGATTCTCTTTGGCAATTGGCATACCTAAGTGCGTAATTTCATCCCTTTGATCTAAAAATAAAAATTAAAAAAATTAAGTGGTATGGCACTCAATGCTCACCCAACACCCTGAGGAAAAACAGTGTACTTTTGCGCAATTAATGTAAAAGTTGTGGGCATTAATTGTATTTTCCTTTAATTTTCCACAGGAGCCGTTGACGACTAGGAGCGGGTACCTGAAGCGGCAGCTGAAGAAAGTGTCAGAATTAACCCTCCCTCCGCCGTTAAAGATAACGCCCGAAACCTTCACTATGCTGGTCGAGTTCTGTTACGATGGTGACTTGGTCATAACGCCGTTCAACGTCGCGGCACTCCGAACGGCCGCCGAGCTGCTGGAGATGACCGGCGGAGAGGGCTTGGCAACAAAAGCAGAAAATTACTTCCGACGCGCCGTCGCGATTAAACATGAATACACTCTGATTTTGCTGCGGTCTTCCCTGTCGTTGCTCCCGGTGTCCGAAACGACGGCGTGTCTTGCAAGCAGATGTGTTGAAGCGTTATGGGTAATGGACGAAGATCACGGAGTTACGAGTTGCATGGGCGACATTAAAGAGTTGAAACCCAAGGACTTTTTAGTAATTCTCGAGTCCCTGAACCAACGGTTGAGTTGCAGCCATGACTTGCTTTACAAGCTTGTTGACCTCTATCTTAAGGTAACAGCCAGTCCAGTTGATTCTTGAGTGATAAATAATGGACAAGGCAGAGACTTATTAGTGCATACCTACAAAGAGTCCACTACATATTTGACTTATCGCAATGACGGCCTATTAGCCATTTTAGTCACCTAGATAACTAGGCTGATTTACTGTCTTGTGGTCTTTTGTGGATTTAGTTTTATTATGGATGAATTCAACTTGGCTGTCATGTCTTGCAGGAATACAATGGGAAGATGACAGAAGAACAGAAAATGGGAATCTGCAACAACGTAAACTGCGCCATGCTCTCTCCAAAGGTTGTCATGCATGCAGTTCAGAACCCAAGGATGCCATTACGCTTTGTGGTCCAAGCCATGTTCGTGGAGCAGCACAACACGCGGCGCTCCATCGTTTCAGCCGCCGGCCACCATAATCACGCCGAAAACCGGACCAAAACCTCCTCAATGACCCTCGGCGCCGTCCTGGAGCGCGACGCGGCTCTTCGCCAGGCGGCTCACCTCAAGGAAGCCATGCACGCCACCGTCTCGCGCATCCGGAGCCTGGAGAAAGAGCTGAGCGACATGAGAAAGTTTCTGGCGGAACCAAACGACGTCGCGACGGATAATTCTTGTCGCTCCGCCAGCTGTCGCCTTGCTGCAGGCTCGCTGCAAAACAAGATCGGCAAGGGAGAAAGAGGCTCGGTTTCTTCTGGAAGTTTCCGGCTTAATTCTGAGAGTAATAGGATTGATAAGGCGGAGAGAGAACGCGTTTGTTCTTCTAGTTTTCGGATTGTTTCTGACAAAGATAGATCGAATATGGCGGCTTCTTCTTCCTCGGAATGGTCGCAGGATGAGATTCCGGGAGTCGCAAAATACAATCTCCCGCGGAGGTTTATCAGAGGACTGGTAAGCACTTTTAGAATATCAAAGAAGAAGCCAAAGGAAACTGCCGGAAAATTGGACGGAGGTAAAGCCGGGAATGCGAAAGAGGTGGATGGCGACGGAAACGTAGACATTGTCGTCATAAAGAAAGTGTAAAATCTCTTCTGTTTTTTTGAAATTTAATTTCCTAATTAATTATACTTAAATTCTTTTGGTTATTCCAACGTTTTCTAAATTATAATTGAATTAAACATTAATTAGCTAGCCAACCAAAATAATCTTAAACTTTTCCGTAATGGACTATGGTTCAAATGAAAGAGAACACATATTGTACCTGTTTGGTAGGCCTAAAAAAGATCCCCGGACCTCGCCCATTGTCCTCAGCCCACCCAAATTATCGTCCCATCATTATTACGTGAACCACAATTCAAAAATACATAAAATACATTATTTTAACTTATAAAATATATTATTATAACTCATAAAATACGTTAACTTAACACAAAATATATTATTCTAACTCATATAAAATATATTATCTTATCCTAGAAGTTTCAACACATAAGCACGGGGTACAAATTTTTTTTCTCTCTAACGTCAAAACGACTTAGTTTTGAACCGTGGTCCACACAATAATTTGCCAATTCTCGTCCTTGGCTCAAAGCGAAGACAAATTATACTCTCTGGACCATGGTCTATATTGCAATGTGAACTATACATAAATATTCATTTTTAGTACAGTGAAAATTCATTTTTACGGAGTAATATATTGCAAGTTTATTTTTAGGTAATATGTCAAATAATAAAATATTCAATACACAAAATAAAAATGAATCTTTTAAAAAATGAACATTTAATTTATTGAAAATAAACATTCAATTTACTAAAAATAGACTTTATATTTGTAGTTCACCTTAATTAGAATGTGATCTTTGATCCATGATATAATAATTGCAAAGCGGAAGTGTAGGCTAGGCCTCCATATTGACATCTTCGGGCATGGTATAAAAATGAATTCTACTACATGTACTCCATATTTTTATTCCCTCGGTTTTACTTCCTAATGTAACAATTGATGATTAGTTATTTTCATCTTGTGAGTCTCAATAAAAATGTTACATCAAAATTGTGTGGAGTAGAAGTTAGGAATAAAATTTAGGAGTATGAGTAGTATATTTTTGTATGAAGATTGGATTTAGGAAAGTTCGTTCAATGCTTAAGGAAATCAGGCATTATTTTTTTTTTTTTATTTTTTAAAAGTCTAGATTTATCAAAATTGTATTGTAGATTTTTAAGAATGTGATGACTAGTAAGTGTATAAAATCCTTGAAGGGGTGTGTAAAAAGGACAAAGCAATTACTTCTAAAACAAAGCAATTCAGCGTTCTTGATCATTCTCAAGCATTCTCTTGCAATTCTGGACCTCTGGTAACTCTGCTACGGATTTATATTAATCGGCGGCCCCTTAATTAATTAGATCACAATATCTACCATAATTATTCCCCGAGTAACACTCCATAGTAACCCAACAATATTGAAATGAATTGATGCAACAAAATAATACTAATTAACCCGACATTGAAATGATTTGATGAACAATTGTGTTGGAGTTGTGTAGCACACAGCTTGATTCCTTGTTCCTGTCGGCAGTAGCAGCGTCATTAATTTGCTACTTTAGATATTACCTTAGATCAAAGCATCTCCATCAATGGGAGATTTTATCAATTTATTTTTCATATGCAAATCTTGGGACACATCCCAACTAGCTTACATGTCCAAATATTGTATATTACTGCCTACAACAAAGCTAAATTTACATTTTTTTTTTGTTTATCGAATAGATTCAAATCTTACGCTATATGAGCGATTGAGCGCTAACAAAATTTATGAACTTATTTATATTAATTGATTAGTTAAATTATATTCGGGACAAACACGATTCAATTGTAATCTCATGGAAAATGCAGGTCCATTTTGGGGACTTGGCCAATGAGAATTGGTCATTGTGGTGGGTCTCTAAGGCAGAAACCATATTATGTCTTTTGAAAACAGGTCCAGCGAGGAAAATGGCTCCTGAGATCGATCTGATTGCAACTTCTCATTACTTTAAATCTTTCTTTTGCTCAGCAAATTAAAGTGATCTACTATTATGCTTTTACTTTATATTAAGCCTTTACTACCTTTTTAAAAAAATGATTGAGGCTACTTGTGTCTGGCGTATAATTTACTTCGTATATAAATAATAAACGTACAATGTAATTAATATCTTAAAATTTTTTTAAAACAACCAGGATACATTTTTTCAATTTAATATCGTAGTTAAATTCATGCAAAAATGTAAGTTATCATGAAGTAATCGGTTAACACGTACTTTTTAATGGATTAGAGATCTCAAAATTTTCAGTAATTCTTGGATCTATCCAATTGGATGTTTGAATGTTTCTAAATTTTCAATTGAAGACTGTATCTGTCAACTATGAATCCGTCTGGTCAATACATTCCAGTTAAGTTAATTATAAATAGAATGACAATTATATTATATTGCCAAGAATGTTTCAATTATAATAAAATAAAATAAAAAATTTGATGCCCACAGTCACAGAAGCCACGCCAAGTCAATACTTACAATTTTTTATTTTAGTTAAACCCTCCAAAACTGTTTCCATAACATAAATTAACTGAAAAATGGTCCACTTCATTGAAAAGAACAGTTTGGTGGTCGAATGCCTTCTAATACTTACAAACATTTAATTTTATTTTTTTGGTCATCTACTCCTTTTTTAAGCATTGTTTAGTCATCAGTGTGTACCTTTTTAAACTAACCCATCTGCCTTTTCTGGGTGAAGAAGAAACCCTAGTCAAATTACAGTACACTGTACACTAGATTAACTCTACAATCTACATATGTGTAATATAGCTCATAAATCACAAACTCCACAACCACTATCTTATAGTGTAGTGTACATAGAATAAGCTTTACCCTTGTGTGATATTCACAGTAGAAAAAAATCGTATTAAAAAAATCTATATAACAAATTTGACTGAGAAGATAGAGATAATATATAATCAAGTCTACCTTTTGATTGCATAAGAAATTGGCGTAGGGTGTAATCCAGTTTATTACGGAATTCTTTGCATGATTATTGTGGTGTTGACGATTCTTAATTATATACAGTATATGTTAATTTGATATTGCACCTTGTAGGACCAGCAAGTATATTAGACTCTAATTTATCCCCTTTCTAATTAACGTTGTCCCTGTATCATTAATTGACATCAATACATAGGAAAATGCATTTTGAAATGGGTGTCAACTCCCGGATTTGCAGGGAAATAATACTTTTGATTCCTACTTATAGAGCATACTGGACTCAATTCGATATTTATAAATTCATCAAATTTTGATCCTTCAATTATTAGTGTTGTATTTTTTTTTTCCGGTCCTATTGAAATATAATCGTTAGAGATTACTAATTTCTTCTTCAAAACTTAATTTCTCAAGACAAATTCACCTAAATTTTATCTTTCCTTTCTTATATTTCCCTCACAAATCTCTAGTAGATGAGTTACCAAGACGAAACACCTAATTTTTTTCTAAATTTATTATAATTTTGACCCAAATACCTTGAATGTGTAATTTTCCCCCAATATATCAAGAAGGAAAACATGACAAAATGAGGAAACTGAGATAAATTTACAAGTTTAGTCCTAAAAAATTAGGTTTAGAGGCAAAAAAAAAAAAAAAAAGTGTAACATAACTAGCCATTCTGTTTCGATGAAAGGAAAAAATACAACTATGTCAATTAATAATTGACGGTTAGTCAAACACTTGTGCTCATATGACATATAGTGAATCCCGTATAGACTCATACCTAATATGATGGGTTCTTTATAAGCACCAAACATGAATACACTCACATGATAAGCGATTAAATAATCGTGAGTTATGATTACCTCTCTCGTACTCCCTCGACATCAGACAACAACTCCACATATATACACATAATATTTTAATTTGTGTCTGGTCAAATCTAACACACATCCACATATATACATATTTAATGTATGTTGTTGATTCCTCGTTGGGTAAGCTGAAATGGATGAATTGTTTCTTCCTCTACTCACCCTTCAACACTCCGACGATCAATCCTTCAACTCTTCCACAACTTCCCAACAACAGCAATGCTTATTCACTCCTGTTTTCATGGATAACAATGAAGACGACTTTTCCTCTTCCTCTTATAATCCCCACCACTTCTCTGATCACTCTCACCACCAAACCCCCATCGATCATCATTTCTCCTTCTCCCCGGGTCTCGATCCCGGGTCGGATTTTTCCGGCGCCGATATTCTGCTCCACGCCGCCAGAGCCGTAGCCGACAAGAACGCCCCGCGCGTGAGGCAGTTAATATGGGTGCTCAACGAGATCAGCTCTCCGTACGGCGACACCGATCAGAAGCTGGCGTATTACTTCCTCCAGGCCCTTTTTAGCCGCGTAACGGATTCCGGCAAGCGGAATTGCCGGAAGTCGGCGTCGGCGTCGGAGAGGAATTGCTCGTTCGAGTCGACGAGGAAGACGGCGCTGAAATTCCAGGAGGTGAGCCCGTGGGCCACGTTCGGCCACGTTGCGTGTAACGGAGCGATCATGGACGCCGTTGACGGTGAATCCAAGATTCATATAGTTGATATAAGCAACACTTTTTGCACGCAGTGGCCTACTTTTCTTGAATCGCTCGCTACCCGAACTGACGACCCGCCTCGTCTACGGCTCACCACGGTGGTGGTCCGGAAACCCGGCGGCGGTGGTGGGCCGCCTCCGGCGGTCCAGACAGTGATGGAAGAGATTGGGAGTAGGATGGAGAAGTTTGCTAGACTTATGGGTGTGCCCTTTAAGTTCAACGTTGTATATCATACAGGTGAGAGGAATATATAGCTTGTTTTGGGAAGGAGATAATATAATGGTTTAATTTTATCCAATTTAATCATTAATTATAGTAATTTTTTTAATTTAGCCATTAATTTTAATAACCAACACAGGGAAAGTCTGTAAAATACTGATTAGGTAAAATCATTAAAGTTTAGACTTGTCAAGACCGTGTGATCGAGCTGGTGTGGGAAGTACACTTGTGACTTTTTCATCTGAAAATATATATGAACAGATTCTACATTGTATCAGAGTCAATAGTACTAAAATAATTCATTTTTTGTGCAGGTGATCTATCTGAATTCGATATTCTTGCATTGGATGTGGAAGAAGATGAAGCATTGGCAATAAACTGCGTGGGGGCGTTACATTCCGTCCCCAACAGCCGGCGGGGCCACTTGATATCAACTTTCCGGCGATTAAAGCCGAGGGTTTTGACGGTGGTGGAGGAGGAGGCTAATCTTGACGTGGGCGTTGATGGGTCCGAATTTTTAACCGGTTTTCAAGAATGTTTGAGGTGGTTTAGGGTTTATTTCGAGTGTTTAGAGGAAAGTTTCCCGAAAACGAGCAACGAGCGTTTGATGTTGGAGCGGCAGGCCGGACGGGCGATAGTCGACCTAGTGGCGTGCCCGCCGTCAGAGTCGGTGGAGCGACGCGAGACGGCGGCGCGTTGGTCACACCGCCTCCATGCAGGGGGGTTCAGCCCCGCTTCATACGGTGATGAAGTGTGCGATGACGTACGCGCCCTTTTGAGGAGGTACAGAGAAGGATGGTCAATGGGACAGTGTTCCGGGGAATCTTCGGCCGGAATATTCTTGTCCTGGAAGAATCAGCCGGTGGTGTGGGCTAGTGTGTGGAAGCCGGAATTGAGCGACGGCGATGGCCGGTGATCATCACCCTATTTTGCCATATAAACGTCACCATCCAAAATTGATCGGTTTTGTGGGGTTTTTTACACCAAATTGGAGTTAATTTGTAGATCAAGAAGCTTTGTATGTGTGTACGTGAATTTAGTAGGTTCATATCTTCAAGTGTTTGTTAAGAATGATAATTGATTTGTTGGGATTCACATGTGGATTTAAGGCATTATTATTTTAAGTTTGCTTCAAATATTTTTATGGAGTTGGTAATACATACAGGGTATTTGGTAAGCAATTTATTAGTTAAATTTGGTCAAAGTACCTACAAGATCGAGTACAAGATCCTTATACATATTATCTTGTTTTATTCAATTTAGTCTTTATATTAATTCTGTTTAATTTAGTCATGTACTTTAAAAAGCGGTATAATTAAGAACAATAGCTTATGTGACACTCACAACATTTACATCCCTATCATATCATCATACTTGCATGTAAATTCATAGAGTTAATTCCATTTTTAGTCATAAATTTATAGGTGACAATCCACTTTTTATTAGAACATCCTCATTTAGTCATAATATTATTGTGGTATGACCATTTTTAGTCTTCCATCAACAAAATCGTTGAATTGTCGCTATACTTTTTATGTTTATTTTTTTGAAAAAAAAATCATAATTGAAGACCGAAATGCCATTGTATTTAACTATATTTAAACATTTTTGTTGATAAAGGACCAAAAATGGTCATGTTACAATAATACTATGACCAAAAATGGATGTTCTAATAAAAAAAGACGTGAAGTTGATTGTCACCTATATATCTAGGATAAAAAAT
The DNA here is from genome assembly GCF_003576645.1 of Ipomoea triloba. NCBI lineage: Eukaryota > Viridiplantae > Streptophyta > Magnoliopsida > Solanales > Convolvulaceae > Ipomoea > Ipomoea triloba. Next base: position 25,591,821 of record NC_044920.1, read on the forward strand.
GGAATTAACTCTAAATTCATATATTATTTTATAAATATTTTAAATTAATTATTTGTCCAACAATCTACTCTCTCCCGTGCCATCTTTGCGAGGACATCTGCAACACAATTTTGTTGTATAAAAACATGTCTAACGTTGACATCCCAATCCTTGCATTTTCTTTTTAAATTTTAATTTATCCTTTTTCCTTAATAGTACGTGCGTGGTTGGTTATTGTGGTACACTATTTATGTTTATTCTATTTGTATTTCAAATTTACATTTTTAATATTATTTTTTTTTTATTTCAAGGTGGTAGTATTTATTTTAAGAAAGTGGATAATATTTTGTGACAATTGAAAAGGGAAAGTAATAAAATAGGTAAAATGAGGCAAAAAAAGGTAATATATATTAAATATATGTAAACATTATACTAGAATAATAAATAAATAAAGTTAATTTAATTTACATTTTAATTAATAGGGATTAGTTAGTTATTTTATTTAAAAATATTAAATTTAAGAATTGTTTACATCTGCTGGATTTTATTGACATACAATCCCAACATAAACCGTGAGGTAATTACAAAACTATAACAAAAGTGTAAATGACAGAGTAATGGAAACACCAAATGTTTTTGGTTACTTGGGGTGACCCTAATGAAATGATGTATTCAAATAAGCAGAATGTTGACCATTCTTATTGTGCATGTATGTTGTATTTATAGTAGGGGGGTAAACGTGGGAGAAGTCCGCGTATAAGGCTTAAAATGCCTCGTGGTGGAGCAACTTTGTGCCTAAAAATTTTGCTTAGCGAAAATGTGAGCCTCGCGGCCTACCACAAGTTAGCCCACACGGGCCAACTCGCAGGCTGACAACAATAATATATACACCATTAAATATATTAAAAACATAAATTTTTTTAATTAACATCAACACAGAGAATTTTTTTAAAGACCAAAAGTATATAATATTATTTAGCTTAAATTAATTATTAGAATATAAAATAACATTTTAAAAAAAATTGAGTTGGCCCACAAGCTAGCTTATTGTGACCCCTGTGAACCTGCATGAGGCGGGTTAGGGTTGAAGATTTCTATCGCGCGTGCAGGGTTGCAAATGCTCGCAAAATTTACAACCCGTAGGTTGTAGTGAGGCGGGCGCATCGAAACCCCTAATTTATAAACTCATATAAGATGGTGTCTAGCCATTACAAGAGAGCTAATAGCTTAATTGTGCTTGTCCCAATATGATTTTCCCAGTAATTAGGACTGACAATGAGAATATAAGTCAGTTGTAATTGATTTCATGTGCCTCAAGGCTATCAGTTGGAATCAGTCACGTGTTTCAAGTGAGGATGGGTCAAACACACCAACAATTTAAAGATTACTCCGCAACTCTTAATACTTTTCATCATGTTTGACCCGAAGCTCAAGCCAATGGCCTATTATCAAGTGACACACACTGACACATGTTGGTAATATTAACCTCACCAACATTATTACAGAGTATGTATTAGAAAAAATTATAAATATTTTATTTTTCAATTTTTTTTTAAATTTAATAACTGAAATTTACAACAATAATAAATTATACCCCATAAAATAGTTTGAATTCAAATTTTAAAATAATTTTAATATTTTGTTCACATCACGTCTATCTTATATTAATTTTATCTAAATAAGTTTAAATATTTATTTAACCTTTCTTCGTAGACTACTTTAGAGCAGACTTGGTCCCATTGGCTATTACGCTCTTCTCTTTATTCTCACGTGAAGACCTTTGATTTTTATTTTTCTTTATGAGCAGTGCACCATTGGCAAAAACAAAAACAAAGCGCGCAAAGGTGCATCACAACGTTTGAATGATTTTGCCCGTAAAAATATACAATTCTTATGTATTATTTTTTTCCATTGACACATAGCTATCCTTCATTAAAAATATACGGAAAAATGTCAATTAAATCACTAAATTATATACCAAAATCTAATTGAGCTACTGAATAAAAAAAGAGTTCAATTATACAACTCAACATTCAAAGTTATCCAATTTTTCTATATAATCGGTTGTTTCAACTCATGCAGGTCAAATAAGAGCCGTTGACATATGATGCGAAAATACTTTTTTTATTTTATTAATTAATTGTTGGTGTCATAAAATCTCATGAACCACTCAAAATTTAACATGCATGAACCTGGAACAATCGGGTATATGACGAAAAATTAGATGACTTTTGAATGTTGAGTAATTTAATTGAATTCTTTTTTTTTTATTCATTGGTTTAATTAGACTTTGGTCTATGGTTTAGTGGTCTATTTGTCAAAAATAATTATGTGTCAAATCAAAGTTTAATTTAAGATTTTAAAAAAAAAATCCATTTAAGAGGTTGAATGAAGCTTTACAAAAATAATTATGATATTCAATTACATTATTTGCTTAATTTAAGAGGTTAATTTAACATTTTTTTCTTTACAAAATAAAAGCATATATTGTCTAACAAAAAAAAAATAGTAAGGAGGACAAAATCAACGGTAGAGATATGTCTGCCACCAAAATCCGTCCCGTTCCCGACTTCCCGGTTACTACTAGGATTCGTGGTCACTAAAAAATAAAATGATAATAATAACAATAAAAACGAATTTCTCTTTGGAGCTGTCTTCCTCCTCGGTTTCCAGATTCAGAGTTCCGCCTTCCCGATTCTCTGCAATACGCTCCATCTCTGGTGATCTCATCGGCCTCAGACAAAAATGACTACCGGACCTGGTCTCTTCTCCGGTATTGGCAAGAAGGCCAAAGGTAAATCTATTTCAGATCCTCCTTTCTTCTAATCCATCTTCGTATCTATACGCTCGCGTACACTGTGTTTGTGTGTAAATCCTTCGATTCCGAAACATGACGTCGTTTCTCGTGCATAATACGCATAGATCTGCTGACGAAGGACTATATCTCGGATCAGAAGATATCTGTGTCGACCTACAGTGACTGCGGAGTGGTACGAATTCCTTGACTTCTCTTCATTCAATTTGAATAGACTGCTTTCTGGTGAATGGTGATTGTTTTGTTTCCTTTGCTGATATAGGTTAATTAGGCACTTAGGCTTTCATTAGAATGTAAGTACTCGTCTTAGCTAGATTTAGCTCTGTACGGCTCATTTCCAAATTTTAGGCTTGATACATAATTACTACCCTCTGCATCGACTTGTTCGTTGTTATTGGATTTGAATTTATTGTTATGGTGTATTAATCAGTCTATGCTATGAAAGTATCCCTGTTTACTTAAGCAATGAAGGTGGAGTAAAATAAGTATAATACGTAAGAAACGTTAAATTGCTTGGCTTTGGTTATATTTACAGTTTACTACCTCTTGATATTGATTTTCAAATTTGAGTAGAATTCTTTTTAAGCTGTATAAAGTACTCCAGGTTTTCTTAATTTGGAACTCACAAGTCGTTTTCTGTCTTTGTTACATTATTATATGGTCCAATCTATTTCTCCACATGTTTGTCTGTTCGTCCATTGAACATTAGGACTTGGCATATGGTTGATTCACTGGATATTTTGTGTTGGTGATGATATCCATTATCCCAAAGACCCAAACTAATCAGGTAAAGGTCCTTATGGTCTGGAAGGACACTGTATTATATCCTGTTGGAAACACCACCTTTAGAATCCACATTGCTTCACAGTGACAGGGTGAGGTTATGCAATTGTGATAACCTAGAGTCCAACATCTGTTGGGCTGGCTTTTGGGGGTTCATTATAAATATTGAGCATTGCTCCTTTGAGTTAGGTTGGCTATGACAACCCTGAGTCTCACATCAGTCAGGCAGCACTGAATGGTTCAATATGAAAATTGAATCCAAGGTCTTTGTGAAACAACGGCTCCCAGTTTTGGGAGGTATGGTGCAGTAATGCACCAGTCATGAAGTCACATTTTCGTTGCAATCTTTCTTCTTCTTATTCAGGCTCACTCATATATTCTAGACCTTGCTAGACAACAAGCATGTAATTTTCTAATGCATGCATTGAAACATTAGGTCTATAAAATAGCAAGTGGATGAATTGGAAAAAAGTTTTTTGTGAACTTTTTAACTAATTAAATCTGGTAAGGATTGTGGTGGAGACTTGGTGATTTGAAAGGTTGAAACCCATCAATGCTACAACAAATATGGATGACTTGAAGATAGGAGAGACATTTATAGAACTAAACGACTTGTCTGGCCATAGTTAAGCCTGATATATCTGTACATGCTCACATTACATGCCTTTAGTAACTAAACTTAATATGGAACCTTTGTATTTTTTTATTTTTTTTTATTTTTTTTAAAACAAACCCATGCATTACTTAATTGGAAATGTCCGACAAGATTACATCAGAAATAGGAGGGGCTGAACCTTCCCACTCTCTACAATCAACAATGAACACAGGCTTCCCTAGCTACATCTGTTACTTTGTAATTTTTAAACTGCATAATTGCTTACATTTCATAAATTAATAAAATGACCAGTTAGACACTTTATATTCATGTCTAGTTACTTCGAAGGTTGCCATTGATTTTAGGAGGCTAAGCTAATAAGTAAAGAGTCAATATGAAATGGTATTGTTTTTTCATTTGATAACCATTAGATTTTGTCGCTTTTTGTATACTTCGTAATTCATATTTCTACTGTGTGGTGTAGACCATAACACCAACTGCAGTTAAGAAAGGAGCTCTTTCAACTGGAGATGTAGCAGTGCAATACAAATATAAGACCACTACGGTTGATGTCAAAGTTGATACAGAATCACATGTGGGGAGCTAAGACCAACTTATTCCTTTCAAAAATATCCTTATTTTCACCCCAAAAAATTGCTTACTATTTTTTGTTGCAGATCTTTACAACTCTGACTTTCACCAACATTGTCCCATCATCGAAGACCGTTGCCTCTATGAAATTTCCTGATTATAATTCTGGCAAGGTGAAAATCTCATCCGTAAAGGACAGTTTAAGTACTGGCAATTTCTAACAACACACCTTTTCTATTGTGTTGTGTTATGCAGCTGGAGTTTGAGTACCTTCACCACCATGCAACCTTCACTGCAGCTGTTGCTGCCCCCAATCAGTCACCCATCATTGATCTTTCTCTTACCCTTGGCACTCCAACCTTTGCTATTGGTGCTGAAGCAGGTTATGAAACTGCTTCTGGTAAATTAACGAAGTATACTGCTGGTATCAGTGTAACAAGACCCGAATCTTGCGCTGCTATAATCTTGTGAGTTAATGATAGCTAATGCATCCCCATGTACATATGAGGCCAAGACTCAATTTTCTCATATTTGTTCTTTACTTCTTGCAGGGGAGACAAGGGGGACACAATAAAGGCATCATATACTCAGCATCTGGATGCATTGAAGAAGACTGCTGCAGTAGGAGAGATTGTTAGGAGGTTCTCCACCAATGAGAACACATTTACAGTTGGCGGGTCGTGCGCTATTGATCACCTGACAAATGTGAAGCTGAAGCTCAACAATCACGGCAAATTAGGTGCTCTCTTACAGCACGAGGTGATACCAAAATCAGTTTTGTCAATCTCGAGTGAGTTTGATACCAAGGCCTTGGAGAAGACTCCAAGGTTCGGTGTGTCACTTGCTCTCAAGCCTTAATTTTATTTTGTTTTTTTGACACCACAGCCTTAATTGATTAAAACATTCTTTCCCCTGTGATAACGTTGAAGCACACAATAAGGTTGCAAATACTTTTCAACAGATTTGGGATGACATATAGGGTTTGTTTGATTTAGTGGCCATGGCATGGTCTTTTCCAGTTCTGTTTACTTTTTCCTAATATCCCTGAGAAAACTGTCTAGCAACAATCTATTCATTGAGCTGTTCCTGGAGTGATGCAAAGTTTGTTTAATTTCCATAGTTCCTTTGAGCTCTCCTCTTTCTTGATATAAACTCCCCATGCCATATTATGTGTTGCTATTCTGATTTTCTTTAAATCAGTAATGTATGACTGGGATTGTAGCATCAATCCACACCCACATGAACACATATTTCAAGTTTGCACGCTACTGTACTGGCCGATTCAATTTCCCTGCAACAGTACTGTATTGCATCCAAGTCTTACACGTTACTAATCACTACGAAATAACCCAATGGGGCAATAGTCCGTAAGATCCCCAGAAGGCCAGAATCACACGCTTTACTAGTTAAGAAAAAATAAATGCATTGGTGTTTAGGGAGTCGATGAATATCTTATTAAAAAAGACAACTCAAGTACGTTAACCAGTTAGCCATCATGGATTATCTATTTATTACCATTCAACCAAAATATGTATAAATTCACCTTACAAGGTGAAAACATTATATTGCCAATTATAGTCACACAAGGCTGGAAGCTTAAAAGTGATATGGAACCAAGCTATGAAACATCGCTACTCCTATGTAAAGTCAATCCAAGTTCTTTTTCTTTTTTTTTTTCAAAAAAATGGGGAAAAAATGCATTATAGATTGCCCTAAACTAGTAAAAGAATAGAAGAATCCAAATACATTAAAGATATCAACTAATAAAACCTTAAAACTTGAAATAATCAACCAAAGTACTCACCACCTTACTGAAAACAGTTAGTAATAATAGTTCAGAATTTGAGTAAATGATGAGAAATGAAGTCTCTAACAATATTCAACATCAGAGATAGTTGAGATCAGAAGAAATGATTTTTACAGATACTTAAAGAATTTAATGGAGACAATTTACTGCAAAAAAAAACACATCAAAGGAGACAATTTACAATGAAAGGAGATTGTGCAATGGGAGAAGATCAAAGGGAAAAAATCTAATTGAGAAAAAGAGGCTTTTTCGATATGGATGGAAACTAAATTCAGCCAGATAAAGAATGGTTATCTAGAAAGATGCTGACTAAGGTGATGATTCGAAAAAAGAAATCAAATTGTGGCAAGATAAAATGTGATGTAAGTATCCCTATCTAACCGAGATTATAATCCTAGATCTGATCTTGCTTTATACAAACTAATGAACCAAAAAACCACTCACAGTTTACTAGCAACCAGATATACAAAAAAATCAATTCAACATGTGCCAACAGAAGCTCTGGAACTTGCTCAACTTAGAACTGATATTAGCAAAGGTTCAATAACCTAGTTCCTTAGAAATATTGTAACACATAAAATGCACAGTAAAATCCAAAGAAATGAAAAACATATCAGCTACAATTCTAGAGCTTTCGAATTGACACATATCACAATTCTATTTCAAAGCAAATCAAGACCTTCACAACTAGTACCAGCAACAGAAGATATGCCTAATTGATTTGCAAGCATAAACACAAACACATGACATATGGAGCACAGAAGATTATCAACACCAAAATAATACGGTTCAAAACTATTGTCACAATTCGATTAAACTTTAAACCAATATAGAAAGCTGCGAACCAGTTTCAAAGTCTTGCAAAATGCAGGAAGTCTTAGCATCTCAATAAGCAAAAATTTAACAATGTAAGATATAATAGTGATAAAAGTGTACCAAAAACTAACAGACAAGCTCAAAATTAATCAACAGTCTGCATGATGTCCTCAGCGGTGAACTTGGTTCCCTTATCCTTGTCATGGGCGGCGCGGCCCTTAGCCTTGCGATCGATAAGCGACTTGCGGTCCTTGTCGAGGCGGAGCTTGGTGATAACAACCTTGGAAGGATGGATGCCGACGTTGACAGTGGATCCGTTAACCTTCTCCCGAGTAATGCGCTCGATGTGAATCACCCATTTCTTACGGTAAACCTGAACTACCTTTCCTTCACGGCCCTTGTACGTCCCGCGAACAACTTGAACCTCGTCGTCCTTCCTCACCGGCATCGACCTCACGTTGTACTTGGAGCGCTGGTCGGCCGACAACGGCGCGCTCATAAGCACCCTGCGGACGCTAGACGGCGCCGTGAAGTGAGCCTTCCTGCTCTTGCGGCGGGAGGAGGAAACTCTCGGGTTGTACTTCATCTTCGCTGGCGTCTCAGTTCTCTCTCTCTCACTCTGCAACCGCGCCCGTTTGAGAAGACGAAACTAGGGTTTTCCGGTATTTATCTCCGGTTTGAATGAGTCGGCCTGTCAGACAACCCTGGGCGTTTTGGGCTTGTGAGAAATTTAATTGGGCCGTATCCATAACCTGTAAAATGGGCCCATGGAAACCCCTTAGGCAAATTATATTGTGCATTTGTGCACCACGAATATTTAGTATATCAAATGTTTATTTTTAATGTATTGAAAGTTATATTTTGATAATATATACTTAATTATGAACATTTATATATTAAAAATGAACCTCATGTCAATCATCTATCTTGCAAGGTGGAGCATTGATATGGTAAATTCATTTGGGTATACATATTTGTATGTGATATTGTAAGTTGAGATATAGTCGCTCAGAAAGTCGAGATCAATAGTTGAAGGCTCCCAAGCTTATGCGTAGTTTATTCTATAAAGAGAATTGGAAAAAGTCATGTGTACAAGTGTTAGGTGTGGTATTTATAGGAGATGTTGGAGGAACACATGCTAGGGGACCGCCATGTACACCACATAAGTATTCACGTGTAATGAGATGCCTGGTTATCCAATAGTTATTAGGCCCAGATCAAGTGTTACTGTTAGTGCATGTTTTTAAAGGTTATATATGAGGCTCGCGACCGAGGTCAAGCATTCAGGTCAGTGCTAGGCACAAAAGGGTAAGAACAGAGACTTTTTTAGCCAATGAGGGAAATAATCCTAATGTCGGGCCAATTGATGCTTGCTCATGTTCGGGACAAGGTGGTGAAGGATCCTTGATGAACGCGTGATCGGTCCCGATTGAGTGCCTCGTACTTATAAGGCAGCATATCGGGATATATTCTCCATCAACCATAATCCATGATATAACCCCTTACCATCCAACATTGCAAATTATATTGTGATTTAAGAATATGGTCTACCATGCATTGATGCACATAATCTTGATTATATACCGTTTCAATTAATATATTTTGTACATTCAGTAAATATGTTATTTAAATATACATAATCTATTAATTGATATTACATAATATAATAACGGTATGTACATAATATGAACAAGGATTTACTATACTCATCGACTCAGGTGGCTCATGACCCACGATGTAATGATTGGTCCAACGATCCAACGGTTAAAAAAGTGCCAGCTTCCAATTGGCCAATTATTCACAAGGGGGAGGACCACAAGATACTCACCTGTGATTGGCACACGTAGCTGACCGACTCATCAGATAAGTAGGCAAAATTAGGGGTCAATTCGTAAAAAGGTGATATTTTGGGGGTGATTTCAAAATTTAAAGTGTCATCTACTATTCTACTCCACCGCAAAATTATTAATCATATCCTAGCAGGCAGTAGGAGGTGAAAATTGAAAATGGCGATGAGTGATGAAATGGCGATTAGTATCTTTATTTGTACGCACATTCACACGTACGTATGACACAACCAACCATAAACAGTGACGAACTTTCGTTAAGGAAAAGCGTCGGATTAAACTAACACAGAGAAGAGGAGAGTAGTGTCTTCTGACTTCTCTGTGTTGAGAGAAATCTCTCTCTCTCTCTCTCTTCTGTTCGCGCAATTTTTCGCAGATCTCTTCGCCTCTGTTCCGGCCATGGGTATTTGGGAAGCTTTTCTCAATTGGCTCCGAAGGTGAAGCCCTCTCTCTCGTTTGCCCCTATGATATATGTGTCTGTATAGCACAAATGTGTTTGGAAATAAAATTATTCAAATTTTGAACCTTCTATGCAGAATTTTTGGTATATGTCTTGTTCCATGCTGTAGGATCTGTGCTGTGCTGTCCTGTTCTGTTTCATTTTTTGTTTAAATTAAAATATTTGGTGAAAATTTTGATTTTTTTGAATAGTTGCAAGTGTCTTCAATGGCAAGGCTATTGGGGATGAAAGAAAACAGAAACTGCAGGCTATGTGTTTGCTTTTATGCCTGTGATAGGTCAAACTATGTTTAAAAGAGGAATCTCTGGCTAGTGTGGAACCTAATGGACTAATGGTTATATTGCATTTTTTTTTTTTTTTTTTGAGAACAGATGGTTATATTGCATATTCATTTTCCTATCATCACATGAAATTCCCTCCTTTTTGGCATTTTATCCCTTCTGCCAGATCGTTTTTTTATTGAAATAAGAAATTATTAGGATACTTGTTTCTTAATGTCTGGTTTTGATGCTCGGGTGTGCACTTAAGTTATTTTAACTAGGGAAAATCTCCCCAATTCTATTGAGGCCATTTTATAGATATACACAAACACTAGAAGTTCACTTTTGACAATTTCCATATGCATAAAGGGAAAAATTAGTTGGATTTTTGAAAGGCAAGGTTAGAACTTCATTCTTAAATTTCTGAGTAATTTAGTCTTGGAGAAAAGCAAGCTCCAGATAATGGATCATTGGATGGAATGACTGATAGCAGTACTAGTGAGTCAGACATACATTCCATCTCCTGCATAGATATGACTGATCGTTTTTGCCTTGTTGGAGCATAAAATAGCTAATATGAGTATGATTCTGCATACCTGTTCTTACCAAGAAACAATATATGATTTGTAAAGAATGGTTTGGGCTATCTTCTACTTATCTTTTAGCATTTGGAGGTTCAATCCTTATGTATCTCTCTGTTTGCCCTAAAACTTCCACATGCCTTTGAGGTGGTCAAAATATCGCTCAACCGAAGATACTAATTGTTTGCTAATTGACCAGTCTTTTTTGCTGTGTATTTTTGTTTCTAATTTTTATTCACATTTGTTTTTCCGTTTACAAGTACATGTTTTCTTACTAAACTTTTGTACTTATTTAGGTCTTATTATTTCTAGAACTGAATGAGCTTACAAATTTCATGTTGTTTCAGCCTATTTTTCAAACAGGAGATGGAGCTTTCTCTGATAGGCTTGCAAAATGCTGGAAAAACTTCTCTTGTTAATGTTGTTGCTGTAAGTATATAATTAGAGTATAGAGAGATCACTACATTAGGCTTTTCCCTTGTTTTTCTTCTATATCCGACTGTCATATGACTATATGAGTTTTGTTGGATCATCATCCTCACTATCAAAATAAAGAAAAAAAGTTAGCTTTGTTGGATCTGATGCCTTGACAAATTGTCTCTAACTTGTTTTCATTTGTAGACTGGTGGATATAGTGAAGACATGATACCAACGGTGAGTTTTTTCATATAAGCATTTAACTTCAAGCAATGCCTCACCCTCACACTTCAAATTGGTCCGTGTTAACTTTTGAAAATGAGACTAGATATTGTTTGATATCAGGTAGGATTTAATAGATATTGTTTGATATCAGGTAGGATTTAATATGCGGAAGGTGACTAAAGGCAATGTCACTATAAAGTTGTGGGACCTTGGAGGTCAACCAAGATTCCGTAGTATGTGGGAGAGATATTGCCGTGCAGTTTCAGCAATAGTGTATGTATCTCTTTTCCAGCTCTTGTTAATTGTATGACTAATTGCTTGCCATCTTAGAAGGGAGTTAAATCACCAATAATGTGTTTGTTATTTATTTTAGTAGCCCTGTGCTAATATCTGAGCCACTGTAACAGGATAAGACTTTAAGTCATGTTCATTGATATTATTAGCATCATGTGTGATATTATTTTTTCCTTGTCTGGCCTGAAGAGTGTGGTCTTATCATACTTTTCCTTGTCTAGCATGAAGGGTTCATGTGATAACTGATAATAATAATTTAAGGTATCAATAGGAGGTATTCTTCTCTAATATTGGTTTAACTGTAATTAATGTTCCCCCTTTTTTGGTGCTTTTCTGAATAATTGTGTCAAGATTCTTATGAAATCTGAGGGAAGCATCAGATCAGATTTAGTGACAGAGCTGCTGATTCTTTTAACCTGATGCTTTTCTGCAGTTACGTTGTTGATGCTGCAGACCATGACAACCTCAGCATTTCAAAAAGCGAGCTCCATGACCTTCTGAGCAAACCATCATTGAGTGGAATTCCATTGCTCGTCCTGGGCAACAAAATCGACAAGTCTGGTGCCCTTTCCAAACAGGCTTTGACTGATCAGATGTGAGGATGCAATCAAATGTTTTGCACACTTTTTTTGCTTTAAAAAAAAACAAAACCTTTAAATTCAGAGTTCGGTTCATGTTCTAATATTCGTGATTTTGCAGGGGATTGATATCAATAACAGATCGAGAGGTTTGCTGCTTCATGATATCGTGCAAGAACTCTACCAACATCGACTCAGTTATTGATTGGCTGGTAAAACACTCCAAGTCAAAGAGCTGAGGATGAATCTCCTTTCCTGTACTTCTAAGTTAACTGATATTTGGGGTTTTCTTTCTTTTTTGGTCTTCTGCTTGTGTAGTAAATTATGGAGTACTAAATTATTTCTGTCAATTCAAAAGTGTCAACTGTTTCTGTTCATGAGCTTGTTTTTGTTCCCCTGTTCTGGAACCTGAAGCGTTTGGTAAATGGGTTTTGGAGTATAGAATCGGAACCAAATCTGCTATTATTAGTGTATGTTTTAAAAGTTTGATTGATGCGTTACAACCTAAATCATGGCATGCGGTATAAAAGATAAAAGATTTAAAATTTTGAGTGATGAGGGAGGGTGTGGGGTAAATTTTGTCTTATGCTTTTAACCGGTAACAGATAACAAAAGATCACAACGAATAAAGTCAACACAAAAAATTTCACTATCCCACAGGGAGTCTAACGTGTTGGATGTTCCTGAATTAAAAATGATTTTTCTTTAATTATCAATTAATTTTAAGTACCGTAATTTTTACTAAAAGTTTCACTATTCTTCATATTTAAGCATATCTAGTATTTTAAACAAAGAATTTTTTTTTTATTTTTCGTTTCTGGACTATTATACATTTATTAAATTTGATCTTTAACTATTAATATTTTCAAATTAGGTACATGACTATGTAATTTGTATCACATTTGATCATTGACTATTATTATTATTATTATCAAATTAAGTGCATGACTTTGTATTTTGTATCACATTTGGTAATATAACTATTGCCAAAATTTCAACGAATTTTTTTTCCTGGCAATAGTTGGCCGTAAATAATATTAGAGCATATTATTGTTTTCGTTGAAATTCTAACAATAGTTAGCCAGAAAATTGGACAACAGAACTATAAATTACATAATGATTCACATAATTTGAAAATACTAATAGTCAAGAACCAAATGTAATACAAATTACATAGCTATGCATCTAATTTGAAAATATTAATAGTCAAGTACCAAATTTGATAGATCATACATGTGCAATAGTCTTAAAAAATTTTCTTAAACAAATAATCAAACATTGAAAATAGTCATTATAGTCTAACGTTAAAAATGCCATATCCAACGATATTTCTTCAATCAAGTTCAGTACTCAATAAGAAAAACTCCATAAAATGTTATTAGGTCACTTTAACATGGCTCGAGAAGTTTGATGTGGGGGGCAAGATCAAAGAGATTAGGGTTTGAAGAAAGCTAAGGATTCACCTACAGCACCAAATAATGTGTGCTACTCTTCAAAGATTCACAAATAGAAAGTATGTATTTACATCCATACAGGCAGGCATATATGAATGTCGAAATGGAAGGTATCTACCTCTATTTCGTGCAGTTGCTCTGTACTGCTTGCACAAAACTTAGAAAACAAGATAATATATAAGATGCTGCCTTATTGCTTGATGCCAAAAAAAGTTCATCAATATCTAAAGCTCAGCTATTTTATTTCACTTAATCACTTTAACCCCTTTGCTATGGGCAAAAATTTCCAGATTTACAATCCCATCAATATATATTCACTTCTTCGTCTGAAGATGAATGCTGCTGTTGCACATGCAATGTCCATGTACAGGTTGATATCATCTGGCTGCATGAACAAGAATAATTCAGCGAAGAATGAAGATAGAAATCTCTGGAATTAGGTTTCCTTTGTGTATGTGTAGTGTGTGCGTGTATCTTTTTAAGGCCAGATCTCATGAAAGTATAGCTCAGGAGTTAGAGTGCACAACTTTTTAGCATTTCAAGCTACCTTTGAAGACATAATCAAAAGATTGGCTTTATCAAGCGTGGATAGTCTGAACTCTGAAAAATCAATGCCTTGGACGTTGCTTCGGCCAAGGACTGTGCTGCTTCTGCCTCCGCTTCTGCTTCCTCAGCTTCCCTTGCTGCCTGCTCAGCATCGGCAATAGCAGCTTCTGCTTCTGCAACAGCTTGTGCTGCAGCTGCCGCAGCCTCTTGTGCAGTCATGTTCTTCATCTTCTCTAGCTCAGCGTCAATCTGTGCTTTAGTCAATATTCTCGTTGCATTCTTTTCTGGCTTCAGATAATGCATCTGCTTTCCCCCCAGAGGGAATGTAGAGGGCTCCACCTTCACATTAATTGACAATTGCACTCGACTAGGTGGAATCCTGTACTGATGCTTCACCTAGCAAAAGCAAGATAGTTATCAAGATCCAATATTGAAAAACCTAATAACTCTGTTTTGCACAGTTAGTCCTAATGCCTCTTATCTAAGCAAAGAATACTAAAAAGTTCAGAGCACCACTTTTGCCATTGCACTTTGATATGAGCCATGCCAATTTTCAACTCAGCAATCATCCATTCTAACCATCTATAGGGAAATCTAAAAGTAGAGGATCCTAAGCAGTTGACTTAAGTGCTACAATGACACAACCTAATTATAATCAAAATAGAGGCCGTCAACATAAGTAATATCTTACTGCTGGCATGATGAATTATCTCCCTTGATTAATATATTTAAGATTGTTTACCTTTACAAGTCTTCCATTTTCTGTCAACACTTTCAAATTTGCTGCCAACAGCCTTTCCAAGTTTGGAGGTGCTGCATAATGCTCCTACAAGTAATAATTCAACAATAACATTTCAAGGTAAACAATATGCCAAAAAGGCACATGTAAGGGAAGAAATAGAGTAAAATGGAAAATAAGTTCCTTCCAGCTAGAAATTTTATCTGTCTCCATCTATTCACAAAAGATTCATCCAACAAAATTCCTTAATAAAATGTATTTGTTCCAAAAGACATGTGAAATATCAACATATTGAAATAAAGTGCTGATTAAAAAAAATCAACTATATGAAAAAAGTTATCTGTTTGAATGAATGAAAATTATGAAAAGAAAGAGCAACTGCAAAGATATATTGACAAGCATTGTGCGGCAATATTAGTTTCAACATCAGCAGTTGCTCAAAAGATACCTCAATGTACAGAGAAATTGAACTCCGACTAGACCCACGTGGTTCCTTTAGTTTGACTATGGCCTCCAGTATCAGATCATCCAAGCTACATTAAAAAGTTTAAATATTACCATTTCACAAGATTTCAAGAAAAAAGTGATATCTATTTTCATTCCTGAACATCTTCACTAAGATTTGTATATGAACTGTCTGTAACAATGAATACTGAACAGGAAGTACACAAACCTTGATATTGGTTTCTTAGGATGAACAGCCTGCAGTGTTTCACAAGTGGATACAAGGGGCTTAGCATCAATGACTTCCATATCATTCTCAACCACAGGTATTAGAGCCATAGAATTATCTTCATGCTTGGGTGTGGACTGAGTACCTTTATAAACAATCTTACCCCGCTGCCGAGACCCCCAACCATTTGCCATGACATGAAGATTTCTCCATTTATCCTGCCAAGATCACAAAAGTGCCCATGAAAAGATTTTAAATTAAACCATTTAGGTTCAAAATGCCCACTTATACCATGAATAGGGAATTTTGAATCTAGTATCCAACACTCCTGCATTATATAGAGCTTAGGGAGGAACATGCATATAACGCTACTTTTGATAGGTTTAGGAGTTGAGCGCATGATTAAGTGGCCAGCAGGTAAGCACTTGGTCACTACACCAAGTCAAGCCTTCTATAAGATCAATAAAAGAAACAGGGCAAAAGGCTGCATGCTTAATACCTTAAGGTCCACATTAGAGCGAGTGCACAAAACAGCAGCAAACTCAGGATCTTTGAGTATGGTGCTCCATTTGCCTACTCCATACTTGCTCACACCAGCTTTAAGGGCAGCTTCTTCTTCAGATGTCCATTTCTGCTTTGGGGCACCCATTGATATGTAGATACCCTTCTAAAAATAATAAATATATTCTACTTAAAAACACCTTCCACAATAAACCAGAATCCAACATTATGCTCACCTACTTGGGGGGAAAAATAGTTATCACTTTAACTGTAAGATCCTCTCATGCTAAAAGACCACACCATTTTAACAGTCCAAAAACCAAGTATGAAGATAGATTCTATACAAAGATGGAACTAATGAATCACTCATTCACTCCCAACAACTCCTGCACTAATCATCTAATCATTAGTACTGCCCAACATAATTTACTTTTTGTTAACATAGGATTGGCACTTGAAGATAAAGCATCCATATCAAAAGAGTATTGACTGTGTTAACTGCTACCCGCAATTCCGTTAAAAACCTGCAGACTAGATGAATCTCTACACTGTCACACTGCCAAATATTGGTACCATGAGACAGCATTGACAATATTTCTACAATAATTCTGTTCATTCAATCAAAAGGGGGAATTGCAGGAGCTTGAGGAAAATTTGCACAATTCAGGGAATTTAAGCACTAAAAAGTAGTCCTCCACAGTTTCTCTCTTTTATGTGATTTTTTGGGTCCAATTAACGTTCACTTCTTTCAGCATCTTCTAGTCACGGGCTTCAAAAATCAAAATCAATCTCATGAAGAATTCAAGCATTGAACAGGGTTTCAAGTTGTTTAATTTGTAAATAGGCAATAATATTCAGAAATCGAGTAATTTAGCAATGCATGAAGAGCCACTGAACAAGTACTCACACTAGTATAAAAGAATAGAACAATGAATGGAATCGATATTGAATTTCAAGCTAAAAGTAGCTGAATTTGCACACAGATGATTTCTGCAAATTACTATACCAGAAAAAGGGTGGCGCAGAATACGTAAACGAACGGTTGAGTTTAGCACATAACGCTTTTGAAGGAAGAGCAAGTAAGAACACGATGAACGATTGAAACCCTAGAAACGATCACGAAGATGAAATTCTGAAACGGTTCTCCCTTTTAGGTTCTGGGCTCCAGAGTCCATAGTATCAGTGAATCCTTTTTTCCT
This sequence comes from Ipomoea triloba, assembly GCF_003576645.1. Taxonomy (NCBI): domain Eukaryota; kingdom Viridiplantae; phylum Streptophyta; class Magnoliopsida; order Solanales; family Convolvulaceae; genus Ipomoea; species Ipomoea triloba. The sequence continues at coordinate 25,608,981 of NC_044920.1, forward strand.
CATTTGGGGTAAGTGGAACGGCCAGAGGACAGTATCGTAAATATTGCTTCAGAAATTTATGGAAATATATTTCGTGGATTCGTGGCTTTAATTAAAAATTAAAAAAAAAAAAAAAAAACCCATACCTTTTACCTCCGAAATTTCACTTTTAAATTTTAATCTTTGTAAATTAAAATACACAAATTTAACTCCTTTTCTAATCAATGTATTAGCATTATAGATATTTTTGACTTTTTCTTGTGTCATATATAAAGAGATTAGCTTGTAATGGTGAGCATGACCCTATTTTACTTATGAAGCCTCCCAGCCATGATCTCATTGAGTCCCTCGCAATGCCCCACAGCTTGCAGTTGTTTGTAGCGAGATTTATAGCCCTGTTAAAATTGATCTTGACTACGTCCTCTTCTGGTTTCTCCCAATTATACATACCCCAAGTTCCACCAGTAGATGTACCTTGATGGGTTTTCGATCTGGCAAATGCTGCATTAACCTCTTTGACTTGCGTGTGAAGCCACTGAATCTTCGACTGAAGTGGTTGGATTGAGTTGCTGAATACTAGCTCATTTCTCCATTTCCAAATCCACCACAGTGTGCATAATATACTCAGAGCTTGCCAACACGAGATAAGATCATTGACTGATGAGCTTAATACCCAGAGAATCAAATAAAGCTGCAGAGCGTATGGCGAAGACATTTACAGAGTTTCCCAAAGGGATGCACGTTAAAACTAACCCTCCAGATGAACTAGTTCCCTTGCTTGAAAGTGATAAAGAAGGTTATCCTTCATGGCGTTTTATGTACAACATTAGTAGGCTGTATATACATTACGGGTTCCCCCCTTCCAAGTTTTCGACCTCCCATAGGCTAACTAAGATGGTAGGCTTTCAACCTGGTTCTCACTCGTGAGACATCACCGCTGATTGTATCCATGATTTACTTCCTATTTCAATTTAATACAATTGTTAGTTTTTTGGCTTTCGAAAAAATTTTAAACAATTTTTATTATTCATAATGTTACATTTTTAATCCCTAATATTATATAATTGTAAAATTTTATTAGCATATAAAGTTATTTTTTATTATTTATAACCAATATTTACTATTAAAAATGACATTCACATAGAGATAATAAAACTTTAATAATAAATATTGATTCTATATACCAAAAAATAGCATCAGTAATGAATTTTGATAATATATAATATTAATATTTGAAAGTGCAATATAATAAATAATCAATAAATTAAATCTCTTAAAATCAATTAATATGAACTAACTTTTTAAAATAAAATAATTTTATGTCAAAAGTGTTGTTTTCTTAAATTTCTCAAAAAAGGTTGGTGCACGTAAGCACGCTCTTTAATTAAATTTTCAATGACTAATTTACCCTTCCAGAATGTATGATTCCCGTCTCTATTTTGTCGTCGTCGGAGAAAAAAGAGAGATTGATTAATTTCTGCTTAGCGACTGTTCTCGCGTCAGCGAAAAATGGCGAGTAGCACTCTGCAACGATTAGCTAGGCGTTCGCACCAGGCTTATGGATTCTCGGTGACGTCGCTATCGAGAGCATTCTCTGCTTCTTCCTCGGACGCGTTGGTGGAGATCCAGCGCGGAGAGGTCGGTATGGTTTCCGGTATTCCCCAAGAGCATCTCCGCAGGAAGGTATGCAGCTTCGATCTCCTTTTTATGCGATGCTTCTTGTTTCTGTTCGATTTTGATTTGTGAGCTGGATATCTAGCTGCAATTAGGTTTTCTGATGTCTTTAAAATCGCATCGTTATTTGTTATAATTAAAAATTCGCGTCTTTTTTGATTCTAATGTAGAACATATTAATCAGTAATTCGATTTAGCCTCGAATTTTGGTATCTTGTTTGATAAATTCTATACTTTGGAACTAAACCTGTTTCATCAGCTCTATAGCCAGTTCTATGCTGTCCTTGGCTAAAGGATTAAGAATTATAGTGCTTCATGTGTCGCATTTTGTGTGCTCTTTTCATGCTCTATTTCTCCTCAGGGAATAGGCTGTTTGTAATCTTTTGCGATGAACAATCATAAAATAGCCTACTCTTAATTTTTTCTCAGTTTTGGTGACATACTGTTGTATACCATACTATCTTGGAAGTTGCTTTTAGTAGTTATTTCCATGGGAAACAACCGTTCAAAACATCAAATGCTAGAGTAATATTCAACATATATGGCTGTTTGCATGATTATGGGTAGTATGGCTTTTTATTTTATCAATGATATGTTGCAGGTTCTTATTTACTCACCTGCTCGTACAGCTAGTCAGCAAGGATCTGGAAAAGTTGGAAGATGGAAAATAAATTTTTTGTCAACACAGAAGTAATGCCTTGTTTTCTTCTTTCTGTACTTCTTTACTAGTATTGTCCTATTTTAGTTGTTGATTATGGCCTATGGCAGCATCAATTTTTGGCTTCTGAATGTCTATAAAAACTGCTTTCTATGTGTAGATGGGAAAATCCACTGATGGGCTGGACATCCACAGGGGACCCATATGCGAATGTTGGTGATGCTGCACTTACTTTTGACAGTGAAGAAGCTGCAAAATCATTTGCTGAAAGACATGGCTGGGAGTATACGGTACTAAATGTGGTTTCTTTATACCTCAGTAGTTCTGTATTTCTGCTTGTCTCTTTTTATTGATCATTTTGTGTGCTTCTTACAATCCTCACACAATTATAAACTAGTGAGAAATCATAAGCCATGATAAATGCTAATATAGTCTTTACTTCTCCATCCATACCTTCAAGTCATAGCCTCCATGCCCATTTAAACTCCTCCAAGTATAATATTCTCACTCAATAGGTATTTCCTGAACAAACTCATAAAAATCATCACTAGGCAGTCTTTTTTTTGAGTACTACTGACTCTATTACAATGTAGTATCTTTTCTGTTCATAACTACTTTCTCAGCCTACTGAAGCAGAAAGAGTCAACATCGCCTCCAGTGAGGCTCGAACCCACCCCCGTCCATATGGGGGTGCAACCGGGTGCCACTAGACCACAAGGTCATTGGCTCACAAGGCAGTCTTAATTTCATAGCAATTCAACTTGATATCAACTCAAAACTGTCTAAGACCTCATCAAAGTCCAAACTCATAATAATCATCACAGACCTCATAACTAACTTGATAGCTGCCATCCTATCTCCAATCCTCTTAACATCCCTGGCTTTGTCCTTTAGTGACTTGATTTGCCTTCTGCCACACTCCATAATTGAACTCCACCCGGACTAGCTTCTATGCCTGCAAGCATCCATTGCGTGAGAACCCTTGTTCTTGTTTGTTGGACCTAAAGACCTCATTGCACACAACTGTCCGTAGTGTAGGAACCTCCGCCAACTTTTCATTTTGCTTGAATGTTGATAAGATTCTATGCACACAAAATTAGTATGAGTTGCTTATCAGTTTCACCATTTTCCCTTCTCTTTTTACTCTTTCTGAATGAGATCCTCCTTTTGGCCATGTTGGTACTTGATAGCATTAGTTATGTATTTGATGTTAACAAACTCTTTTCTTGATCTGTTGAGTAAAGAATTTGCTGTTTTGATAGTAATTCTGTTTCTGTATCTTCTGACCTACAGGTGAAGAAGCCTCACACACCATTGTTAAAGGTTTGAAAGTGTCTCCTGTCAATGTTCATGCATTTTGTAGAAAAATTTTCATATGGTGATTCCTCTAATAATTCATTTTATATTTTGTTTTCTGCAGATCAAATCCTATGCTGACAATTTCAAGTGGAAGGGCCCTCCTAAAACAGAAGGATGAACTATTTCTATTCTTCCTCTCTTGAGGTTCTAACCCTTTGGGTCCATAAACTACTACAGACATTGGATACTGTTTGTTTACCTTTTGAAGTCTCAATGCATTATCCTCAGGACTCAACCCAAGATTCTGTTAATAAATCGAACGAGTCTTTTGAATATATTCCTTTGGGATTTATGTATCAATCCGCAGAAGATTTTGCTATTGGTTGAACACATCAACATAATGTTTTAAAGGGGAGTTTGTCAACTCTTTTTGTGCCCTTTAGACTGTGATTACTTTTCTCTGTTTTTCTTTCTTCAATTTTTCAATTCAAATGAGAAACTTTCTGACTAATAAACACATTCTTAAATTCTGCAATATCTATTATTGGTTAATTATTCTGAATTGTATATGTTTCTAAAACCTTTGATTTACAGACAAGTCTATAGTTGCTACCCAATGCATTTTGGGCAAAGCTTGCTTAATAACTCTAACCAATAAAGGACTATAGGGGTAAACTAACTACAGTTACTTATAGCTGATTAACTCACTCAAATCAAGAAAGTTAATTTTTACAAAAAGTTAAATCTATAACTTGTAATTAACAAATCAAGTGTCAACTTGGTTGAGCATTGCCTACCTAGACCTATGTGAATCTGTTCAGGACAAAATCAAAGGGATAATAAACCAATAGCAGTTAATTAGGACACAAAATATCACAATTGTTTCATATCCAAACATATTATTTGGCATGTCATGAATTTTTATGACATGCCCAACCTCTGCATTTTGGCGTCTTGTGTTCTATCTCCTTGCACACTACCTCTTCTTAATTCAGCTTCTCAGTTACAGAGACACTGCTACAAGCTTTAGCTACACAGTACAGCCAATTATGTGGGCATAACAATCCTCTCTTTTGCTCTTACGCAATAACACTACCAAAGCGAATACCGCTCCTATCAGGTTGCAGCTTCTTCATGTAATATTTTGATCCACGTGAAAGGTTGATTTTTTTCCTTCTCTCCACTGGTATCTGATCAATGGAACATTCTGAAAAGCCACGCCTTATAAACCTGTCAAAGAGACAAGTACATTAGCAAATAAACGTCTCGTTGGTGCAAGTTGTCGATTCTAAATATGCCATGGTTATGTGCTTGTTTAACCCAATGGTGCATTGGTGATTATCTACTTCAAACAAAAACCAAAAGTTAGGTTGAACGGTAACAGGAGAAAAAACCTTTAGAAGCTAGATAAAAGACTAAAAACCTCCGTTTTTCTTTTTTTCAAGAAGCTCTAGTTGAGCGAAACAAACACTAAAAAGGGAAAAAGAAGAAATATGTGAACATGTTGCAACTACAATGACCCTACGGTTGAACTTGCTATATTTTATTGTGTTTAGATGGTGGGTAGTACATTAGGGAAAAGAAAATGGGATAAGATGAGAGGGAGAAAAAAAATGGAGATAAAGGAAAAACAAGAAGAAAATTTGTGTTTTGATAAGAAAAAAGTAAAGGAGAGGACTGAAAAATTGGGGTGGTGCATGTGTTGGGAAATAGAAAAGCTAGGTTCAATGTATAGTGTTGAGAAAGGGGAGCACATTTCTACAATTTTTGTTAGGAGAGAGGGTTTTTTTCTCCCCTCATTTACAAAATACTGAAAAGGAGAATAAAATATTCTGTTGCAATTTCTTTCCTTTACATTTGCATTCCTCCCATTTTCCACACATCCAAACATAGCATTAGTGTTAGGTGATCTATGGTCCCACTAATTCTCTAATACAGATGAATGGATTTGCTGCCAGGTTGTTAGTTTTCAAAGAAGACAGTAATTTGTATGTGAGATGCTATTAGACAGAGGTGTTGGAAACCATACCAATCTGCTGTTCGAGTTGTAAGGAGAAAAAGCTTTTGAATCCCATGAGAAGATGCCTTCTTTTCAATGTAATCTGCATATATTCAATATATAAAGCCAGCGGTTACAGTCTACACAGTCGCAATCCATCATTATCATCTCTCTAACATTGACTTATTGAGTAAGAAGATATCTTGAGTAACATTATTGGTGAAATTTGTCAAGAAGGATGCCAGTAATTTGTTTTGAAGTTGGAATTACAAGAAGGCCCTTCACTGAATGACTAATTGACCACAATAGTTGAACCATGGTTCACATGCATCCAGTACTTTGAGGCTTGAAGGGTTTTGACATGAAAGAACTACAGAGTATCTTTTATACATACCAAGTAATTTGTCTCCTTGTCCTTGACCTCGACAATCAGGAGAAACAGCAATAGAAGCAACCTCTCCACATTTTTCTTTGAAGTATGGAAAGAGAGCAGCACAAGCTATAATTTGACCCTCTCTTTCCACAACAATGAATGAATCCAAGGCCTCAAGAAGCTGGAATTAAATAACACAAATAAAAACACTTTTTTAAAGGGATTATAAGAGAAGAAATTAACCAAATGAACAAAACTTAAATGACAACTAAACGAAGTACCAGTAGCAAGCACCTAAGAATTACCTCTTCCTCAGTCCTCCTGATCAATGTTCCAAACTCTTCTAAAGGTTGCAATATTTGTTTTATTCCAGGAATATCGGTTGCCCTTGCCATTCGTGTTCCTTCATAAAGGTCACTAACAAAAACATCCATAGCTTAAAATTAGCTGGACAAAATATACAAATGATCTCAAAAGCACACCTTACTTATGCTCTAAAGTATGAAGTACTAATGTGAACATCAATCTGGCTATAGATAATATTTTATTTAAATTCTCATGAATTTCAGTAACCAAATATGCATATAGATATAGAAAGACCGGTTGCTGTCTGCTAAATTTGGGAATTCAAATATGAAAACTAAGGAACAACATAGAAGCATTTCAGCACATGATTTCATCAAATGGCTCCATACCTAGCCACCATCGTACCAACTCCATCTCTTTGGAACAACTCCTTCAATAAAACACCACCAATGGTGCCATCTAATAGATGAACTCTTTGAACACCTCCCTAAAGAAAAATCAAGATAACAAGATCATAAAGGTTTTAACCTGGTAGCATTCATTCTAACAACTAAGGTCACAATGCACTCACTATGGATAGGCAAACACATTTAACATGGTAAGTTTTAATGCAACATATTTTGGTCAAAGAAAATATGTCACAACTAAGCAATTGCAAGAATATTAAAACTAGTAGGAAAATTTTTGTTATGAATTTGCAAATTTTGGTGTTCTTTTGGACCCTGAGGGTGGGAGAAGGAAAGTAGTGGCTCACTCTGCAAACAAAAGCTGCAGCAGCTAACTCTGAAAGGTAACCATATAGTCGACTTAGCCTCTCTTGTCCTCCAATAGCAAAACCTTGTTCACCAGACCAAAGTCCATTCCCATTGTCAAAGCCAACACCATTTTGGAATGTGGCATTATATCTATGGCTAAATCCATTCCCATTTTGAGAAAGCACTGATCCATTTGAAGCTTTATAGCCTAAAGAAGATAGTTCTTCATGACTGACAGCTTTCACGTAAGTTGCCGCCGTTTCACTTTGTTCAGCTCTTTTACGAACCAGCATGTCAGCATCCTGAAGAGTTAAGAAACGAATTAGACGCCCAGATTCATCTAAAATTGGGCCGTCGATAATGCAAATTAGTTTCTCTGCACCAAGGGCCACGGCACAGGCTGTAGCAACTTCATATGTGCTGCAATGTAGTATACAAAACAGCATTAGATCATGCAAATAAATACCATATAGTAACTAGCCAAGATGAAAAAATTATAGTTTTTGTTGCTAAATTATCACACATTTACTGTATGTGTGTGTGTATATACACACACACACACACACTTTGCATCAAATTTGTATCAGAGAATGCATGCTGCAAATACAAACTCACTTTGAAACTTGTCAAGTCTCACAAAAGATCAAAACATGGTTAAGAAAATAAAAGGAGTCTGTGTACCCACAAACAACTTGCTATAGCTGTGATAACCATGTTGTGGAATGTGGATTGACCTTTGAGATTCATTCTACTTGGTTCTTTCTTTGCTTAAAGAAATATTAATCATGTTTCATGGCCTCAAAAAGCAATACTAAAGCTGGTAGTTAATGCTACTAACTGAATTATTTGTAACAGCCAGTACTTATCTGGCTTCAGGCATCAGTTGTTGACACTAACTGAAGTAAAACTGAAGCAGACAAGTTCATGCAAAGTGACAACAAAGATACCTATTAAAAGCCTATAGCCATATAGCATACTTGCAATTTAATACTTGTCCAGAACTCGAATAACCAAGATTGCTAATTAACACAATGCAGTCTTGATCAAGCCTCTCACGTATTCGAGAGACATCAATCTTCTTCACTTCACCAGTAGACCCATAATCAATTCCCTCAACAACTCCCCTTCTCTGCCAAAAAGCATAATAAAAGACATGAGTTAACTATCATAGAGTATATTGAAAAGGGCATAAAGTTGAAAATTATTAGTTGATTTGATGAAGTAATTAATGGTATAAAGCTAAGAAACACACAAAAATGCACTGAAATGCATGAACTGAATATGAAGTTCACACCTTAGCTGCTAGAAAATTGCCGCTGGTGACACTGACACCATCATACCAGCGACTATTGTCTCCATGTCGACGGACACCACTCAAGGAAGGTCCAGGTGATAACTTTGCCTCTAACAGTATACGAATTCTGCCAGCAGCATCCATTGCTGCCTCGAGGGAATCAGCGTCTGTCATTCTGTAGCGACCTACATACTTTGGTTCACTTCCTGCTAGGAAATTCAAAAACTCCTGAGAATTCTAATTTAAAATGAGGAACAAGACTAAACTGGCACTACATAATGTTTGCAAGAATTGCAATTCTGCTAGCTCCTTAGAGTCCATAAAACCTGAAGTGACATCACAAAAAGGTTTCCACAATAACACTTAAAATAATCTACCTTTAAGGGAATCTCCCACCCCTCTGCCCCACCAAGAAAAATCACAAGGTAAGCATCAGGTCAAGTAAATAATGTTGCCCTTGTGGACAGTAATTTAAGAGAAGCAAATAAAAATTTTCATGTTTCCAAGATCAGGACACTGATAGCTGGAGATTAGATATGTTAGAAAAACATGAGAGGATAGATGAAGAAAGTGAAAAGATAATGAACTCACCACGCTCAGACAAAAGGCTATCAATCTGCACATGGGTCCCTGGCACAAGAACGAATTTGATTCCCAAGCCATGAAGGAGAGAAATATCCTGCGTAAACATCCATCTTAATTTGGTAAGGACAAGTTAAAATCAGTTCAAAAGCAGAGAAGATTGACATACATACTAGCAAAAATCATACATGTCATTGCCGAACAACTGAAACTAACTCAAACAAACACTGTATACTCAAATTATGTAAGCAATACACATGAAGAGTATGTGTAGAAATGAAAAGAGAACAGAGAAACGTGCCATGAGAAGAGCATCCAAATGAGGACTATCAACAATCTCAGCAGAAATGAGCACAACAAAAGTGCTGCCTCGGTGTGCACGAAAATAAGGCCAAGCTTCTCGGAAAAACCTAATAAAAAGCTCATCCTTCAGGGCACTGCTGGCTTCAATACTCTCACCTGCCGTCTCCCCGAATGCATCGCACTGAGCCGATACATCTTTCGACCTATACCTACTCGAAGACGAAGGATTTGGTGAACGAAATTCGACTTGTAGCCGTCGCAAATCAAAATAGCTTCGAAATCGAGGAGTCCAAATAGTTGTACTTGTGTGGGAGAAAGTCCGCCGATTCCGGCATAGTGCAGGAAAGCATGGACTTTGAGACGTAGTGGCCATGGAAATTGGTGTTCCAGAAAGCACGAGAAAGTATAGAGGCTCTTCTACTTCTAGGTTATAGCCTTTTGCCGGCTGCGGAAGAAGAAAGAAAACGAAACAACTGGCGTCGGCGGCGAGGAATGCGGTCAGAGATAAACGCTGGCGGCTATTCCGTCAAAAGCAGTTCGTTTTTGTTTGGTAGAAATTTTCAAATAAATACTTATATACTCCCTGCACCCTACTCCTCCCACTCATATTATGCGGTGTCTGATGGAATGGATTCGAGCCTCAGTACAGAACTATTGACTTTTTGTGCTTTAGTAAATTGAGAAAGTAGTTATAAACAGATACTATATTGTAACAGAGTCAATAAAACTAAAGAAAAAAATCTGTTAGTACTCTATCTCTATTATAATTAATATCTTTTCATAATAAACTCATGTCACAATTTAATAATAACTGCATGTTCATAATTTCATATTCACAATTTCATAATTTTATGTTTACAATTTCTTAAATTCATGTTCACAATTTCATAACTCTATATTTACCGTATTATAATTTTATGTTTACAATTTCTTGAGTCTACCTGATAAAGTGAATTCATATCCATAGCATAATTTACCCCTAATAAGACAGTTCAAGTGATAAGTGAGTTCTGTTCATGATTATTTTTTAACCTCCAAGTCAATATTATTCCTATCGAGACTCTAATTCATGATAGGTAAAAAGGATACCACCCCAATTATGCTATTTGGTGTCATAATGTGAGAAGGGGTCCCATCTCTTAAAATATCTCATTTCTAAAAATTTTAAAAAATAAAAAAATTGCAACCATATAACCAAAAAATATATAAGAATAAAAGAAATTAATATTGTTTGGACTTTACGTTGAAAAAGTAATGGAGGAAAAATGCGGAATACCTCGAGTATGGAAGACAAGTGTGGACTATCGACGATCTCGGCAGAGAGAACAACCACAAATGTACTGCCTCTGTGCGCCGCGAAGTACGGCTCCGCCTCTCTCATCACCCTCACGAACTGATCATCGCCGCCGTCGACGCCTCTCTTCTCCGGCGACGGCGACGGCGACGAACAGCCCACGCCGCCACAGCACCTCAGTTTCAACGGAGACCCCGCCGCCGCACATGTTTTCCTCCACACCAAAGAGCTCCCCAGCCGCAACACCAGGTGCTCTTCTCGCCGCACGGAAAACAAACAGCTTTGTTTCGCCGCAGCCGCCATACACTGTCGCAGCACAATAAGAGAAATTGAGAATGGTCCTCAGAGACGCGGCGATGCGTAGGCGTTTACGTCCTCAGACACAACCAAATAGCTAGAAACATATGTAAATGTAAGAGAAAGACAAATGGTAGGGTGAATCTCCATAACTACGTGTTATTTATTTGTGCATCGCAGGTGGCTTCTCGGGCAGGCAATATATAATATGGATATAGGGACGGTAGTCTTGGGAAATTCAGAATCGGTCGAGGTGCGAATGGACACAAAGTGAAACACAGACTACACGAGATCACTGTGGATATGAATAAATTTATTGATATGCTAATAATGCCATATCATTGTCGGACGAAATTGACTAAAAACGACATCAACTCACCCAAATTTGTATACAAAAAATTCGACTCATAGCACAGTTGATCACAGTAATAAAATTTGATAACAAAGATCAGTGATGAAGTCTTACAAATGGTAGTGTGGGAATAACATCTCAAAATGATGGAACATCTTGTACACAATAAGTAAAGATCTAGACTCTGTGTTTAGCTGAGTTATCATGATTTATATCCTCTTAAATGCTCTGTCTGGGCGCGGAGCCCTTGGGGTTGGGGATTAAATCTTTTGGGAAGAAAAAATGTTGGCCCGTTAAATCAAGAAAACGAAAGGCCAATAAATTATTCTTTTTTTTTTTTTTGAATACTAAGGCCAATAAATTATTTTTTTTTTTAAATACTATTGACCCTGCCAAAGACCTTGTGGTCAAGTGGCATCCGGTGTCCCGATTAACACTCCTACATGGATGATGGGAGTGTGTTCGAGCCTCAGTGGAGGCAATTGACTCGTTGAGAAAGTAGGTTGAGAAAGTAGCTATGAGCCTCAGTGGAGGCAATTGACTCGTTGAGAAAGTAGGTTGAGAAAGTAGCTATGAACAGATACTACGTTGTAACAGAGTCAAGCACTCGTTGTGCTAGTAGGTTGAGAAAGTAGCCATGAACAGATACAGCGAACCCATGACCTCCCACTTGGGAGAATCACTCCATGCCGCTTGACCACAAGGCCTTTGACATAAATTATTCTTATTTAAGAGTGGAATTTGGATTTGTGTGGGTAAATGTATTAGTAATGACAATAGCATGAAGAGCTAGAATGAGTATGATTGGTTTGGCCCTTGGTGGAATGGTATGGACCAGGAATCATGTTTTTCACATCTTACGTTGGATGTGGGCGGGAATTATGGTCATCCCAGCTCCACCAACCATTCATTAATATAATAGAATATAAGTATGTAGGCCATAATAAACTATGAGAAATGGCATATTTCTTCTTTAGATGCTTTTCGATCGGATTGCATTATTTAGGAGGAATATTCAATGAATTGGTAATGTTATTTTGGGTAGTTACGTTGGTGTTATGTTTTACGTGGTAACGTGGATCATGAGGATATGATGGCTTATGCATCATTCTAACTAAGGGTAAAAGGAAATTTGTTGGATTATTGAGATCTATTCCGAAACTAATTCAAGATCAATTTGTAACTTGTAAGGTGAATATATATTGTGTGTAATCTTTTAAATTATATTTGTTGGGTAGGTCTAAAGTATTGTGTGTAATCTTTTAAATTATATTTGTTGGGAAAAAATTCGAAAAATGGTCAAATAAGCCTGGAAACTTTACATAGCTAAGAAGTTAATTAGGTCCCTAAACTTTTTAAAATAGCAATTAAACTCATCAACATTGTATTTTGGTGCAATGAAATCCAAAAATCAATTAATGACCTGCTATCACAAGTCACTAGGGTTCCAGTTGAAATTCTAGTCAACTCTGACGATATTTCCGACAATAAAGTATACAATCGCCGGTGAATCAACATTGGAGAAGACCGGAAAAGGCAACCATTGGGTTTCCTTCTCCAGTGAGAAGGCAACTCGTGGATCGCCTTTTCAGTGAGGGTTGTCTTCTTCGATCTTCTCCAACGTTGATTCACCGACAACCGTTATATGGTCGCCGGTAACTTTATTGTCAGAAATATCGTCAGAGTTGGCCGAAATTTTGACCGGAATCCTAATAACACGTGATAGCAAGTCACTAACTGGTTTTTGGACTTCATTGCACCAAAATACAATGTTGATGGTTTAGTTACTACTTTAAAACATTTTGGAGCCTAATTTGACCATTTTTCGTATTTGTTGGATAGCTAGGTCTAAAGAGCACTCCTCTGCCCCACGAGTATCTCAACTTTAGCTATAGTGTTTAGCCCAATGAGGTCCTCAACGTTGGTCCAAGGCAGTTTGAGCCATGCTTTCATGTAGGTGCGGACATTCGATTCGGGATAAGGTACCATGTCATGTAAGGTATCTTTGACGTACTATATTATGGAAATTCAACATCATTTATGGAAATCAATCAAATCATCATGTATAGAAAAATTCTATGCTTGAGGAAGCTAGGCATTCTTTATGCAAAGAGTGGATTTACTAAATTTGTACAGTAGATTTTTAAGAATTTGATTTCGTTGATATTTAAGGCTCATAAATATATATTATGGAAATCATCATGTATAGAAAAATTCTATGCTTGAGGAAGCTAGGCATTCTTTATGCAAAGAGTGGATTTACTAAATTTGTACAGTAGATTTTCAAGAATTTGATTTCGTTGATATTTAAGGGTCATAAATATATAAAATTTAGGAAGAAGTTAGAAAAAAGGACATGCAATCACTTTCATACTGAACAATTTACGTACATTATTCTTCTTTAGTTCTTCTTTACAATTTGGCAAAAACTTGTGTGAGACCGTCTCACCATGAGACGTGTCGGATCGGGTCGGGTCAAGATGCAAATGTAACACTTATATGCACAAATGTCATACTTATATGCTCAAATGTAATACTAATCAGGAATAAAAATGTTGTTACTTATAAGGATAAATGTAATACTTTTAAGGGAAAATACAATACTTTTACATTTCGGTTTAAAAGTATTACATTTTTCCACAAAAGTATTATATATATTTGCCCTTATAAGTAATGGACACTTGTCAACATTACTTATTATGAAAAATGTATTACTTTTTCTCTAATAAGTAACAAAAATTGTATTCTTGATTAGTGTTATATTTGAGCATATAAGTATGACATTTGCACATATAAGTATGGCATTTGCATGGTGCTTTGACCCGACCCGACTCGTCTCATGAATAAGGATCCGTGAGACGGTCTCACACAAGTGTGACCCAAAATAATAATAATAATAATAATAATAATAAGGGTGTGATACAATGTAAATATGTAATAGAATTAGTTGTATTAAAAAAGGGTGTGAATTTTTCGAGTAGGCAAAACATTATTTTTGTACATGAATAGTCACGAACTTGATTCTTACAAGAGTAAATATCATTTTTAGTCCATTAACTATAATATATGTATCAATTTTGGTCATTGACTATTAAAATTTTCAAATTAGATGCATGACTATTCAATTTGTATCACATTTGGTCCTTGACTATTAGCATTTTCAAATTAGGTGCATGACTATTCATTTTCTATCACATTTGATCCTGCCGTTAAATTTTCCGGCCAAATTTCCGGCGAAGTCACCGGTGACCGACTAATTTATTTAATTTTTATTTTAAAAATTATTTTAATACTCCGTAACTTTTAAATAAAAAAAAACTTAAAAATAAAAAACAATAATAAAAAAATAGAAAACGCCGGTCACCCTCGATGACTTCGCCGGAAATTTGGTCGAAAAATTTAACGGCAGAACCAAATGTGATATAAAATGAATAGTCATGCACCTAATTTGAAAATGTTAATAGTCAAGGACCAAAAGTGATACAAATTGAATAGTCGTGGACCTAATTTGATATTTTTAATAGTCAAGGACCAAAATTGATACATGTATTATAGTTCAGGGACTAAAAATGATATTTTCTCTTCTTACAAATATCTCATGGGTGTAATTTCTCACCCTCGTGTCCAACCTAATTTTAAGAATCAACATTAAATTGTACACTTATGCGCACAATAAACTTAATCTAAACTTGAATCTAAACCCTCACTATTTGAAGTTGATCCCTCATATCTCCTGCAAACCTTCTCAAATTTTGATTTGATTTTGATGTGATAAAAAATGTGAAATTAAAATATTTGATGGGATTTTAAATTGACTATGAAATGAAAACTTATCAGTTATCATGTAACCACCAAATACGGTTATGGTGCGGAGACATTTGTGGGGCAGTGCCGTGATAATATTAGGCAACATGATTAGGCATGCCCTATCCCTTTGCCAGTGCCGTGATAATATTACCCCCTAAATCCAAATCTACGTGTCATTGATTTGGCGAAGTCGTATGAATTCTCCTTTTTTTTTTATTATTTATTTTTTTTAACTTTATTTTTATATAATAACTCACAAACTACACATAAGAGGTGAACTATATTGGTCTCAAGAGCGTAAAGAGTATAGAAATGGAAGGTTTAAATAGACTTTTTTTTTTAAAAAAAAAAAAGAAAAGAAAAGAAAAGAAAATATAACTTAAAAGATTTGCAAACAATTTCGTAAAAATAATATTAAAAACTATTTTAAGAACAAAGCGTATTACCAGCTGACTTGCTAGTAACATGTAGTGAAAGACTAAAAAGATTTGTAGCGCTGTTTTAGTTTAAAGAATCAGTTGATCAACTCAACTAAAAACAAAGTGGTAAGTGTGTGTCACTGATTCATTCAGCTAGATAAGCTAAGCAAAGTGTTGGAAATATAAAGTGCATAAATTAAAGAGATAGAGACAGAGATTTTTATACTGGTTCGGCAACTGCCTACTCCACTATTCTCCTTAACATCCAAGGAAGTTCTACTAATATTCAGCGAAAATACAAGTAGAAAGCTACACAGTGTATCCACAAAACACTGATAGGATAGCAAGGGTGATGCTCCTTCAATCTGGACGTACGTCCCCTCGAACGATCTTTTGAACTTATTGGTTCTCTACTTCAAGGGTCAGCCACTAAGTCGCCTTGAGCAGAAAAACCTCCAACACCAACACAAAGATGGCATTGATTTGTTTCTTTTCACAAACGGGTGGACGCGAAACTAAGCGTTCACTAGAAAGCTCTGAGTTGTTTCTAGATCTGACAATGAAGCTTAGTTCTATCATACAAATAAATCTTTCTGAAAGTTCTCAACATTTGCACTGTAATCTAAATTATTCTCAGCTTTGTTTTTCATAGCTATAGAGTCCTCTATATATAGCATAGAGGAGATGGCAGACTTGTAATTCTTTTGAAATTTGAATTTGACCGTTGTCTCATATTATGACATGTGTCCAATTGTTGTCTACTTATCTTAAAATTAACTTAAAACTCTAGATTTGATTTTGATGTGATAAAAAAAATGTGAAATTAAAATATTTGATGGGATTTTAATTTTTGACTATGAAATGAAAACTTATTATGTGACCACCACTTACTTAATTAGCTAGGGTGCCGCGCCATTAGAGGCTAGCTAAATGATTGTCAACATTGATTAGGCGATGTCGTATGAATTCTTGCAACTAAAATTACAGGTGTAATTTATAGAATCAAACGTTTATCACACATTTTGATTTCATTAAAAGTATAATTTATTTTTATTTGAGTTAATCAAAACAATCAATGCCTTCTTTCTGTATCTATACATGTACATAACATAGCAAAGTTTCATGGTTATGGAATCTAACATGTAGCAAGGGCAACTTTCACCCAAGTTAATTAGACAGTTGACTTAGTAACTATTGTTTCAAGTTGGATTATATGGACAACCTCGAGTAACAATTACAAACTTTTTCGTAAATCAAAGAGTCTAGCATGTACTATATTTCAACTAAAAAGTTGCAAATGTCATATGGTCTTCTCTAAAATGCATGCGTATCTGATTACATATTTATATGGGATGGATAAAATGGAAGTAAACTACATTAACAGCATTGTAAACGGATAGTTCACTGCCTCATGATGGCAAGAGTTACTAGAAAAGCTTCGGACCTGTGTTTCTGAATTAGAAAAAGTAAAAGAGGGTTGAAAAAGTATGGGAAGGGTGGAGGGATCCCTTTGTTGTTACTTGTAGGGGAGAATCTGAGATTCGATTCTGGGCAGGAAAAGTAAGCATTGGAATTGGATGTGTGATTCTTGAAAAGTGGCACTGCTTTAATTTGTTGGTGTTTGAGAGTGAGTGCCTTCAACTTCCGACTTCTGCTATGCTCTGTAAGGCTGGTCTCCATTGCCCCCCACCATGCCTCCCCACACTTCGAATGCCACTGCTACTGCTGCCACTGCCGCTACTTTCCAGATGGTAAGGATCGTGTTCCGCCTGAAAAGAAACACAAGAAGTAAATCTTGAGATGTGTTTCATAAGTCTAGTAATTCTCGTAGATGTCAACAAAGTTATCAACTTTCTTTGAATTGGTCAACCAGTTGAGCTATGATCCGAGGCGAATGAGTTAGTACAAGTAGAGGTTAGGCCCAAAATGCCACTACTGGGAATGGAAGATGCATGCATGCTCTGTAACATTTTCTATTTAGTCAAGGAAACATGAGAATTATGACAATTGCCTTAACATCAATAAGCACATTTAATCTATGCTTGCAATCAAAATGAATTGTCAATGACCCATCACTATTTTAATTCATAAAACAAGAAGAAGCAAAAATTGAATCTTCAACTACCACTCCAAAGGGCTGAAAAAGCAAAAACAGATGACATACTGGCACTTGAACAGTTGAACTAACCCTTTTTACCTTGTGGTCAAAAACTTCTGTTGTTTAGCATCTAGAGACGTTAAAGTAAGGGAAAAGTTTTCGTGCTAAATTATAGGATAATTGTAGAGTTCGTCATTGAGTGTTGATCATGCTTACTTTTTGTTTTAAGTTCCTTTGGGACGAATTCTACAATTACCTAACTTAAGGACGAAAATTACAATTTTCTCTTAAAATAATATTTTCCATCATATATATAAAATTTTTCATTTGGCGTACCAACCTCTCGAGAGGATCAGAGGTCAGCCAAATTAGGCCACAAATTAATACAGACAGAATTTTTTAAGTGTCAAAAGTCAAAACCTGTTGGGGATTGAAAATGATTCATGATCTGAATAATTAGTAAACAATAATATAGAAACCAACTGAGAATTGAATTGGGCTGAATGCCTTTTCACAAATAGAAAACAAATATTGTCATCATCATAGTTAGAGAAAGTAATGTAAGCTCCAAACCAACCAAATATTCCCGGGAGAACTCATATTTTCTGTTTGGATTTGAAATTAATAGTTTAAAGCGCCCATGTGATTTCCTTTATGAATGACAAGTGAAAATTCTGTTCTGGGCAGTACATGTCAACTATATATCAAGAGAAACCAGCATACAAAACTGTCAAAATTAAATGTTCCCATCAGAACTATAAATTAATAAGCTCTAGTTCAGATTCTAGGAATTATAATTGATATCCATTTATTAATACTCTATAGTTTAATAACATCTAGAAACAAATTTTGAAGAACCACATTTTCTCTGGGTTAGTGGTGACCCCATCACTATAGAGCAAGATTTCAGAGCTGATCATGATTTCCACTCACATGTCTTCAATAATTTGTTTGGGGAAATAATCAAGATACTGTAACAAGCATTTTTCCTCTTATCATTGGCCATTGACATTATTCTTTGAAAATAAAAAGAATGAAAAAGATATAACCCCAGCTAAGTTAATCGAACGAGTAATTTTGTAACCACAAAGTTTCAAGTTTGACTTTCCGTAAGAACACAGCCGCCAGTTAACTATGAACAATATAGACTGTTTGTCACCCAAATATTATTTAAAAAGAAAAAAGAAAAAAACAAAGTATAAACATCATAGTGTACGGCAGCAGACTCAAACTAAGTCCCATAAGCATCTCTAACTAGACGGAAATCCACTTAAAAAAGAGAAAAGCAGCAACCCAAGACAAGCTTTTATGCTTTGGAATTTGTTAATTAAAGTAAAGCCAGATTCTTTACTCCATCTAATTCTGGGATACAAAAAGAAATCACCCTCTCGATCTCCCCAGGTTCGAAGATCTACTTGTGTTTCCATCATTTCGTTTAGCGCACTCAAACATTTTAGATCATAAAGATACTTTGAATCATAAATATACCCAGAAAAACCAAAAGCTTATTCCAATATTAGTATCTCAAAATATCACTTCCAACTTTTATACCATACTAAAGCCAACAAGAACATCTTAAATCTTGTAATAAGACTTTATTACATAAAATATCCAATATTTAGTTTAATTTTTTTTTTCATGTCCAAAAAATTTACAAAAACAAAAAGGTGCCTAATATAGTAATATTACGTAAATGATTAGTTAATAATACGTGTAATTATTAAGTAGGAAAAGGAAATGCTTCTAGTGAATACTGAAGGATTCGAGAGTTTAATTACCTTGGCCACTTTTGGTTTCGGATTCGGAGCCGGAGCCGGAGCATCCGAGTTTCTTTTCGGGTCGAGGCCAAGTCGGGCGCTCTCCTTCAACAACTTCCCGAGTTTCACGCACTTCTTGGCAGCAAATTCCTTGAGAACGTCTGCGAAACAAAGCGTGAATAGGTGAGCGAGACGAGGACAAATTTGGTAATTTCATTTGAATCGGTTACCTTCGAAGCTGACGAGGCGATAAACCTGTCCGATGAGCAAAGTATCGGCGGGGCGGAGAAGCTTGAGCTGCTTTACCGGGGCGCCGTTCTCCGTCGTCCTGTCCGTCGGAGAGGTGATGACGAGGGCGACGTAGTGGCCGGGGTTAGAATTCATGACGTCGTGAGCACTGACCGACCAGTAAATCCTCTCCACTTTGTTACCGGGATGTTGAATCACCACCGTCGCCGCCTCCGCCGCCTGGCAATTCCCCATTCTCAGTGAGGACTCACAGTTCAGTTGAAAAGCGAGAAATGACAAAGAGATCAACCAATCTATATATATATTCACTCAATCAATCTATTATCTATCTAGATATTCCCAGATTTCGAGAAACTTTGATTAACTATGGTAATGCAAGATTATTATTAGGTAGGAGGAAGAAAGTACAGTGGAGATGGAAGATGAGAGGATGTGATGTAATGGTGAAGAAAGCAGGTATAAATGAACGTTGAAGTGCGTAAGTGCGTGTTGAAGAAGCAAAAATGGCATGCATATATCTATGGGTAGGCTTTTTATTAGAGGGAATGAAGACGTAAGGTAGAGTTTTAGATCTGCCAAACTACCTTGTCCGGCCTATAGTCATATATGACAGCAGCTCAGGACCTGTTAGCTATAGTAAATTAAGTTTTATTAGGGATGATGACCATTTTGGCAAGGTATTTTCGGACCGGTTTAAAGTTAAATATGATCGATTAACTAGTTAAGTTAATAGTGTTGATGGTGAAAATTAAATCGAAGAGTAGGGATCCTAGTCTTTGCTATTGCTAGATTGAGATGAATAGAGGCGTGGGAGAGAATTCAATATTTATAATGGAAAATGATACATGTAATTTCATATAATAAAATTCTTATCATGTCTCATGATTTGATTTATAAAAAAAGAAAAATAATAATAATAACTGTGATTCACAAATTTTTCTAGATGAATCAGACACGTAAATTGAGAGTAAAAAATGAGAGTATGTGTAGTATTACTCATTTATAATTGTTGATTATGTAATATAGACACTTGACAATGCTTAATATTAGATCATCAGAAAAATGGACGATTAGGGATCAGACGAGGACTCCTGTAAATTCTAAACTATTACAACGTGAGTAAGTAAGGATGGAGCTTGCAAGATGATGTGAAAAATGAATTTTTTTCCTTTCCTTTTTTTTTTTTTGGTTGCCATGTGTGTTAGCAAGCTTGCGACATGGTTAAAAAGCTACCAAATTGCAGCTTTTGTATATGTATGTATGTAATTGTATTTTTAAGTGTGATATGAGATTGGGACCCACTTTTGAAAGTGGGTTGAAGTTACAGGGATGTAGTGAAAATAGTAATGGAATTGCAAATTAATGATATGAAAGTAGGATTCACTTTTAAAAGTGAAATACTCTTGTAGGGATAAGATAGCCTAATATAGAGTAATAAGGTCAAACTCATAGTGCATATTCGGCATAGCGGATGTGGACTTTCCTGTATACCAAAGAGTAATAAGATGGAAATAATCCTAAATTGTGGAGCTAACATAGTATAAAGTTTATTTCATAACGACAAGATCCAAGTGGAATTGACGTGATGAGTTTTGGTCGGCAAAAGGTTCTAGTTAGTCAGGCAAGTAATGTGTCAATATTCTAAGACAACTATAGTCATCGAATTCAACGACATGACATGCATAAGTTAATTTTGTATAATTTTTGTAGGGCAAATGAGTTTAGTCATTGAATCTCTCGACCAAGTTCTGTATATAGGATCTTTTAAAATGAAATGTTGATATTTTGAGCTTGATCCACTAAATTTATTGTCTAGATTATTAGACTCATTAGACTAGCTTATAACCTATCAAATATTATAAAGTTATTTATTTCTAATGTTGTAATCTCTGACACTTCAAAAATGAAAAGTAAGAACCTAAACATTACACCCAAATTTGGATGGATTAAGTGAAAGAGTGGACAACATAAGATCTTCCAATTCAAATCCAATCCCCGGGCTTTATTTGCTTTACCGCAAACCTTTATTGATATAATAATGTAGCTTAGGGCCTTAGACATTTTTATTTTTTTTTTGAGTGCTACTGACTCTGTTACAATGTAGTGTCTGTTCATAACTACTTTCTCAACCTACTGAAGCACAAAGGCTCGAACCCACTCCCATCATCCATGTGAGAGTGTTTTCTGGGATACCGGGTGCCACTAGACCACAAGGTCTTTGGCAGTGCCTTAGACATTAGTTAGCAATAAATTAAATATGTTCAATGGTCAAAAGAAAAAAAAAAAAACCCCTAATGCTACCTCCCTTTCTCTCTAAAATCAAACGCCTTTCTCTGCTGCTCAACTTCGGCTTCCACCGCCGACCTCCGGCCGGAGCTCTAATGGAGCTTTGAGCCGGCGGTTTTGGTCACCTTCTACGTTTGCTCTCGCTCTTCTTCCGCCTCGACCACCGTCGCAGCTCCATCCGCCTCCAACCACCGCCATAGATCTTCTTCTTCCGTTTTCTGTCCCTTTGAATAAAATAATAGCCGGTAGGTATTAGGTTTGTGTTGGTAGTCTTGAACTCCGAACCCTACTTCGACTTTACCCACTTTTTATTTTCTTTATTATTGGGTTTTCATCTCGTTACTTTCACGAGCATTTTTCCTCTCGTTACTTTCACGAGCTTTTCATTTTCATTAGCATAAATCGTTTAGTTTGGTTTCGGCAAGTGTTGAGCTTATCTGGGCGAGCAAAAAAGAATGATGACGAAGACCCAGATCTTTGATGAATCTTTAAGCTCCCTGAAGGGAACATAGCTTCTTAGTTATGAAACAGTCTGCAATTCAAGTTTTCTATAGCAAAGTTAGAAAAGTTGTTTTTATGTCTAATTGTAAGGAATGGTTTACCATTTCATTGATCGTTGATGTAAACGTTTTATGTTATGAATTAATGGAATAACTACTTTTACCTTAAAAAAAATAAAATATGTCCAATGGTGGTTTGGAGCAATCGCTACTCTAAATCGTCATTTTACCAAACAATGAATTAAATATGTCTATAATGAATGTAATTTTGAGTTTAGTTATCAAAATTACATTAATTTACTTTACCATTTATGGTTAATATTTGTCTTTTAATATGATGCACACAAATAATATGATAGTAAATTTACTCAACCAAAAAGCTTTGACTAAATTTAAAAAGCTAAGTAAATATTAAAATAAGCATATTGAAGCACAAAAAGTCAATGTTCACACTAAAATTTAAACTTTGAGACCTTTCATATGAAAAAATCACAGTTATACTGCTTGACGAATCCGTCATTTTGACTTTGGTCAAAATGCCAAATTCATTGTTTGGTAAAATGGCGATTTAGAGCAGCGGATTGCTCCAAACCATCATTTTTGCAAACGTTGCATTTTACATTTAACAGCGTTTTTATATGACTATTTTTTTCCAAAACGCCTCTAATTAATTATTTAAAAAAAAACTTTGGAGAGCTCAAGGCTCTGTTCTCAGTTTTTCCACCGATGTGGGACGGTGGAAAAAATGAGAAAATAAAAGTGAAGCAGCGCAAGCTGCTTCCATCTTCTTCTTCTTCTTTTTTTTTTTTTTAATTTTTATTTTATATAATAATAATAATAATTATTATTATTATTACTATTATTATTATTATTCAACCTATATGCATACCCTTATAGGTCATTTTACATGTTAACCGCTAACCTAAACAATTAATTTTATCAAACATTTTTTACAAAACGCTAATACAATTCGCTAGTCAAACCCGCTAACTAATACATTTCGCTATTTAATAACCACTAACACAATCCGCTTACGTTAATCGCTAAACGCGGATTGCGAAACAAGCCCAAATTCTTTGGCAGTCAAGCCAGCATTTGAATTGCAACTTTTTGCAATTATGTGTCATAATAATAATAATAATTGCAATTCTGGCTTTTCTTTGTCCTTTTTGTCATTTTCTGTCTCTTGTTGATTTTTTCTTAAAATTTTTTACTTCTTCTTTTTAATACTCCAATATTACGTAGTATTGTTTATTATAATATATTATATTTGAAAGTGAGTTGAGATTATAGCTAGGGATGTAGACGGACGGAGAAAGATCCGAACCACCTCGTGAATTTACCAAAAGAAATCTTAATAAATGATAATTATAGAGTTAATTTGATTAAAGGTCACTTAGGTTGGGCTTTAACTTTTAATTTTGAGTTTTTGATTGATATAAAATAACTATGAATGCTTCAAGTGATCATTTATAGAACTGTCACAATTTTACGTTCGTATATGATGACTTGTTATAGGATTTGGTACGTAGTTGAATTCTGAATTTGACAAACTTTTAATAATGAAAGTAAATATAATTGATTTCAAAATTAATCATAAAATGTCTTTTAGAAAACTATTAGTTGAGGTTATGTTACATATTGAATAATTGTATGCATGTGTTTAAGGTTTAATTTCCTTATCTTATATTTGATGAAAGATTAATGTTGGAACAGTCTTAGGTAATAATATCAAAGCACATGGCAGGAATATAATGGTCATGGTCATAATAAGAACTGGAATTGAATATAGGATGCAATGATGCATCATGTTCCAAAAAAGAAAAAATAATTATACTTTGTACTTTGTAGATATTAAAGAGTAGTATGCAAAATATTTGAGGGTATATACTATATAGGTCAATTAAGATACATCTCGCAATTTATCACGCATGCGTGCTAGTCTATATGGTAGAGAAACCCTCAAGCTTGAGATTCAAACTTTAGATAGGATTATAATTACATGCACTAATGGTAAGACAATGGGTGTGTATGGTATATTATACGAAAAAAGAATCAAGAAATGAACCGCTACACTTAAATCCTAAGCTGTCACATCAGAGCACCCAAACCATCAAGTCGGAGTTATAATCGAACACGATTTCTCTTACTATGAATTATACCTGAAATTTGCAAGGAAATTAGTACATTTATTATCCTCTCTAAGAACACTAATAATTGTAAAAGAATATATATACGTTACGCTGTTAACTACTCAATTTCATCATATCCTAAACTTCTTAAAGATAAGGAAAAAAAGTCAATAATTACATTAATTATGATCAAATGACAGACATAATTGTTCCGTAATAGACATTTTTACTGCGTGTTGACATCAGCTTCATCATTCGTGTTAATAATTCAGATAGTGTGATATCATTTTTTTAAAAAAAACTAGTTGATATCATTCCCTTTTTTGTAAGTAAATTTCCATTCAATATTCAACTATAATATTATTTAATATTTACATATTTATTTTGGATATTAGGTAGTATATGTTTATACTTTCTTTATCTGTTATAGTTTGAAGAGTCAATACTTCATTGCTGGAATTTGATTCTGTGAGAAACACAGAGGTGTCATTTGAGCATAAAATGCTGTCATGCTGGGCAATTTGACTATATTTTATCTTTATATATTTAATAATATAAGAAGTTTAAATTCAGTCGTTGTTTACTAATTTTGTCTCATTTTAATTTTGTTAAATCTAACGATTTAAAAGTAAATTACTATATCTGCCCATCATTGATTTTTCTTTAACAGTCAGATTCAAATAGGACACTCAGCACTCAAATTAATACACCAGCGGAAAGTGAGTATAATTTATGAAAGTCCATAAAAATTAGTTTAATTCAATGAATAAAATAATTGTATATCATATATAGTCAATTAATACTTATTATTGAGCCAATGCAAATGATTGAGTCCACAATCAATACATATGATTGAGTCAAATATATATACCGAGTATTAGACAGCATAGGCAACTAAGTTATTACATAGGTGAAGTTTAGAAAAAAAAATAAAAAAATCAGGGATTGAGTCTCACAAGGGATCAAATATGTTTTATATATTAGCTCGCATGGACAGCTCAGTTGGTCACATGGTGAAGTTTGGAAAGAAAGACCAGAGGTCAGCAGTGTGAGTACTGAGTTACCGTGATTTAACTTTTTTCCTGAACATACTAAATGGACACGGGTCCACCTTACGGCAAATTATTGTGTGGACCATGAATATAAGGTACATTATTTTTGTATTGAAGGTACATTATTTTATAAAATAATGTACCTTCACTACAAAAATAATGTGCTCTAAAATAATGTACTTTATGTACAAAAATAATGTACTTTTTATTTATGGTCTACACAGTTGTGTGGACTATGATCCATGCAATAATGATTGCCACCTTATAAAGTGGGCCTGAGTTTACATTCATGCATCCTGGGCTAGCCTATATCATTCCCGAGGCCCAACTTCATTCCTCAGCCAATTAAACCATTGATCTAGCCCAGTAACATTTTTGGGTCAAAGACGAGAACATCCACTCCATCACTTTCAACATTGTAAGTAAAGTCAAATACTCAAATGTAGTTATTGAGGGCCATATCGGCAGAAATGTTTGTATTTAGGATTTGAAGCCCAGTGGGCCAAACTGCTTATAACTTGTGTAAGCAGGCGTGAAATTGTCATTTTGGGCCTTGCAGAATTGGATTATGTTGGCCCAACAATGAACAGTGCCGCACCTAAAATCTCAACATTAGACACGAAACTTATTTCGTTGCTAAATTGCCGGAAATGATTTTCACGACAAATTTGGTGGTTGCGTTCACCCTTCACCTTCCTATACGTCTTTCGTTTTTAATAATACAGCAATGTCCATTAACAAAACGTTTTATATTACTTAAATATTAATAAAAAATGTTTAATTTAGTTAATCAATTTAAGCAAATCATTGTGTAATATTTTGTCACTTATCATAAGTCATATTATATAATACAAAATACAAATAGTATCTTTCATTAATAATTTGAAAACTTTTTAATAGTACCTTTAAATAGTCACTATATTCATTCCGTCACAAATTTTCTTCCAGATTAAGTGACAACGCAAGTAAAAATTAAAAATACTAGATCGATCGAATAATACTACACAATTTAAACACTAGGTAGGATGGTGACTGGGGACTAGCATTTTAGACTTACCTCCCACGAGCTTAAACAAGCTCCTTGCGGCCGACGCCTTTGGGACCAGTTCTACGAGAGTTTGGTAGTTTATTTTCCCAATTTGTCGGGACTTTTTCACCAAAAAAAAACTCTAATATATTAAATTTAAAATACCATTTAATCAACGCTTCATTTTCTTCATATACAGAGTCCTTTAAATGCATGCGTTTTACCCAAACTTTATGTAATCCATCATTATCATAATCCATTCAGCTCCACAAGTCACGAAACGTCTACAAATGTAAACACTATTTTATTCGTAATTACTTCTCCCATATATATTTGTTTTCAAATCAAATTAAGATTTCTTTTGACATTATTATAGCCCCCAAAAATAAAAATTGTGAGTCGCCTGCGTTGCTTGACTTGACTGAGCAGACACAGCCACAAGAAATACGAAACTCTCCTTAATCAGTGGCGCATTGCACCATACTTACGTTTTTGTCAATTTTTGCCAATTTTCGGTTCAAACCTTAGGGCGGCTAAGCTTCCCTATTATGAATTTTTAACCATTTTTATATAATTTCCAAATTGGATTATATGGCATAGATTAAAGCTAAAAATGCTTCATATATACATCACTTTTTGCAACTATAATAACAAAGTTCTAGGTAAGACATTTGTTTCAATAACAGTAAAGTTGGAGTCTTTTTAGAACTAAATTTATAACAAAAACGAAAATAGTACATAACATATTTACAATTTGACATGAATAACAGAAGTAATTTGTTAAATTCACTATCTGTTTTTAACTGATATGAGATAATTAATTAACAATACAGATAGTAAAAAGCAGTATAAGAAGAGATGATTATATGTTGTTTGGACGCATGGACAGCTCAATTGGTATTGAGATGGTAGATGCGGGCCAGGGATAGCTTACATGTTTTGTGTTCAAACAAAAGCCTCGAAATCATTTTCTGCAGGGTAAGCGTAGGGCAAGGGTAAAAGAGGGGATGAAGTGTCGAGGTCAGAATGGGAAAATCCAAAATTTCGAAGGACTTGATTGTCAGCGAAATTCAACGCTCTCTCCATCCCGACCTGGCAAGAGTCCCCTTCATACATCGGGTTGTGGTCCCCACTGCAGGGTTGACACCCCGTGAAGTGCGTTATGAAGGGGCGCCTCCACCCCTCTCTCCAATCGCCGCCCGCCGCCACGTGAGGCTCCCTTGCCGCCGCGTAGCTCTCGCTCACCGCCTCCGCGTGTCGCCGCCGCAGCACCGCCTCCCTCCGCTCGATCTCCACGTACCTCTCCGTGATGTTGTTCAGCCGACCCACCACTCCCCTCCAGTACCCATGGAGAGAGTACTCGTTCTCCACGTAAATCCTGTCCGTCCATTTCTTCTCCCCTTTCAGTAAAAGATAAACCAGCGCCGATTGATCGTCCGAATCCGGGAACATCTTGTTCTTCAACGTGGACCGTTGGATTTGGCCCCATTTTTTATAATCTGGACTCTGTGGGCCCATCGCCGCCCACACATCCAAAAACTCCATGGACCACTGGCAATTCCGTAACAGAAAAATACCGGCGTTAACGGCCACCCAGCTCTTCTTCTCAATCTGATCACGCCAACCGTGAACTACGAGGTTATGATCCTTATACCTCTCCAACGGAATCTTGAAATCCATGTCGGTGAAGATAGCGTCCGAGTCAACCCACATAACCCACTCGGTTTCCGGGTGGGCCAACATCGCCGCCCGGGCCACCGGAATCTTCGCCCAAAAAGACCGCATGTCCGGTTTCAAAAACGCATTACTGTAGAAAATATCATAGCCGTGAATTCTACAGTAATCAACTTTGTTCTTGAAAAACCTCAGGAGCAAGTGATCGCCGTGGCTGTTCTTGCACGGCCACGGCTGCGATCCGCTGAGGAGAAGCACGCGCCGCCCTGCTCCGGCGCCGAACGACGGGTGAAGTTTCAGCCACTCGCGCCTCTTCTGGTCCCACCCCACCACGGGTTTATCTATAGTATAACTCAGCTCCGGGTCGTCGTAAAAACTCCTCTCGGATGATTCATACCCGCGATCCACGGCCGCTCGGTCGACCGAGAAGTTCTGCGCCGAGAGCAAGGCCGAGAAGTTCGGGAACGGGTCGGTGAACGACCAAACGACACAAAAGAGAAAGACACCGAAAAAAATTGCCAAAAAGAAAGATTTATCTCTCGGAAAAGAAGAAGAAGGTTTGGCTTTGGCCATGTTGGGGGTATCGGACGCCATGGCCGATAAGTTAATAAAAGCGGGAGTGAAGATAGCATTCGAAACAAGGAAGGAATCCCGCTTTATATGCTAAATGCAAATCCCAGGGTTGACTAAACAGAACTGTATTTAGACACGTGGGTGGGTACTATTGGTGATTATGTTAATCAACGACTAATTTTGATAATTAAGATGCAAAATTAAATCTGCTTGCTATAATCTGTGACGCAGTCATTTACAATGCATTTATTGGGTATCGTTAATGAATTTAATTCCTTTCTTTATTGATAATATGCATAGCCTAATTAATACGGTAATACCTTGTATGTTATAAAATTGATTGGTACATCTTGAAATAATAGAGTGTTGAGATCCACACCAAATATATTTCTTTAAAAAAATATAACTTATCATTAATTTACATAGCATTGATAAGAATTTTTCTTATCGCTAGATATTTCGTCGCAAAGTTTATATTTCGTCACAAAGTTTTGTCGTAAAAAAATAACTGAATTAATTATTGTCGTGATTTCATCGCATTTTGGGCAACAGAAATCTTTCCATTACCAATTTCGTTGTCATAATAATAACGAATATTCAATTGTTAAAATCACATTTCATTGCGATTCTGCTAAATTATTATTATTTTTTAATATGTTGGTAATTATTACAGTATTATTTTGTTAAAATTCTAACTCTTGTAAACTATTTTCCCAAGTTTTGCGATGCTCATAACCGATTAACGCTCTGCAAACAATTGCCATGGCCGAACCAGATGCTTATTTCTAGTTCGGTTGTTTTGATGGGTAGAAGATGAAGGAATTTTAAGTAAATGAGTTTAAGAGAAAAATTAAATAATAATACTAACTTAATAAAAAAATATTAAACCCTAACAAAATTAATTATAAAAGAATAATTATTAATAAAAGTAGATACTTAAATAATTATAAATTATAAATTAATTTAAAAAATTTATTTAAATTACAATAAAATAATACTCATCAAGTTACGATCTCATTTGAGTATTTGATCACACCTTAACTTTTTCGATTGAACTTGTAAATGACACCCGTACAATCCGAGGATTCGAGTCAACCAACTCCGAGGACGGCCTTGGAGCCCACGAAGCCGACCATAGTGTCGACTCAACCCGGATCAGGTTTGTCTTGTCCTTCTTTGGATCGATTTGCTTCGTACTCACTCCTAATATGTACTCCCTCCGTCCCATTTATGTGTCTAGTTCGGTTAACGAGGCTTGACTAAAGTTATTTTTAACTCAATTTTTTCATAATATTAAGTTTAGTATTAATATACAAAATTTATATATTTAGAAACTACACTGAAAGTACTATTAAACAAAAAAAATCAAATTTAAAAATAAGTAAAAAATAATAATAATAAACAAAGAATAAAAAGTTAGTTTGACCATAAATAGTAAGTATGCCAGATAAAATGGAGAGCGAGTACATTAGATTTGTTTGAGGTATATATAATTTGTTTCTTCTTGGATGAGTACTTTAGTTAGGTTCTGTGGGGAACTAGAGTGTTCATTCACGTGCTGTCATACTAAACTTGCGGCAATAGTATAAATAATTCTCTGATCAATTCTGATTAGAAATTCGAAACTTCCAATCTTGTCTCGGATAAGTAATTCGATTTTCGAGATTCTTAATTCACATTTAGTGCAATAATATATAATTGGTTACCTCAAAACTTTATGGTATAGTGACATCCGATTACACTCCATAAGGAAGGGATAAATATTGACTCTTGTGTTTCAGTAGGTTGAGAAAGTAAAGTATTTATGAACAGATATTAGAGTCATTAGTATTAAGAAAAAGTAGATATTTTAGCAATTTGAAACAATAGATTGTTATAAAAGCTAATTAATCAAACATTTATATTTAATGTTTAATCAAGTCAAACTAATAGTGGTTAAATAAGACAAATTATTGTTTTTATACATAAAATGGAACAAATTGACTATGTGCAATCACATACATCTAAAATATGTAACATTAATCCTGTTGATAAAAAGTAACAATTTGACTCTATCAAGTGAGACATTAAAAGTAAGCGAACTATTTATTGAAAGACTAAAGATGATGCTATTTAATTGTCAGGCCTGTTTCTCAACCTGTGGAAGCACAAAGAGTCGGAGTCAATTTCGATATCTCCTCCACTGAGGCTCGAACTCATGACCTTTCATTTGAGGAAGGCCACTACTTGCCATTTGAGCACAAGGTGCTTGGCCACTAAGTAACAATCTATTTTAATTATTTCAAAACATTTCTCCTAATATAATTTGCGACCATGATAAATGGCTCACAATTTTGCGATAATAAGATATGCCACTCCAACACTATAAAAAAGAAACCCACAAGCCAATCTCCTTGGCCACTGTGAACAATCCCACTTGCAATTACAACCCAACAATTGACTATTTAAGTCACAATTCACGTTATAAACGTGTCCATTCGGCCTTAACCAATAAACCAATAACAAATTGTCATGAAATTCAAAACTCATCTTATCATCTTGTATTAATGTTAATCAAATTCTCACAATTTAATTATATTTGAACTACGATTTATAATCAAAACTCCGACAAATCTTTTTAAATTTCATGACAATTTGGCTCACCATATATTTCTTTTCACCCGTTTGATTAAGTTGACGTATATATCAGCAGGATTGTCATTATTGAAACATTTGTATAGATGTGACCTGATAAAATATTTGCTTTCGATCTCTGTAAAGAAGATAAATGATATATGAAAATGGCCAAATATTTGGTATACATTTGGGATGGATGAGATGAGCATTTTATTGCGGGACGCAATTGATGTGGGTGGCAAATTTATAATCCTTATTAATCAAATTTTCTATTTAAAAACACAAGTCTTTTGTGAACTTCAACCAATATAAAACAGAAGTAATATATAATAATATTAATGCATATGTAAGAATAACAAGGATAGACAGCAACGTTCTTAACTTCCTTCTCTAATCTTCAACGTAAGATTGAAAACCAGGGATTAACAGTAATACTATTTGTCAACACGATTTTTCTTTCTTTTTTTTTTTTTTTGTAACGAGAAAAATTTGTAGTTACTACTTGAGGATGTGCATTACAGTACTAGATCCGCCTTGTGATCTTAATCGATAAAAAATCATGAGATAACAATTTAGGTTAACAAAGCTAGGGTCATGAGTTACTAAGTCAACTGACAGACTGACTTGGCCAGGTTGCCTTGGCTCCATGAGTATTATATATTGCGTTTGTAGTTTTTGAAAAACTATTCCACGCAAGATGTTCAAAACTAAGAACGGAAAACATGGTAATCATTAAGATAATTGAAGGATTTATTTTATCCTAAATTCTCAATTAAAAGTACGTAATATTATTCATTTGTTATTTATTACTCCTTACATGATATTGATCAAATAATAGGGCAATTTATATAATGGATCAGAGTCCTCGTAGCATTATGAATTCTGAATCAAAACGACAAGATATAGAATTCATACTAGTAAGATATAAAATTTTATAATACAAAACACATACACATATTATGTATTTATGTATTTTTCAAATCTGATTTAGGTACATAATTTGTATTCATAGGCACATAATTTCTTAACACAAGACATAAATTCATAACATAAGATACATTTACTAATTTATTTCAAGTACAAAATTCGTACTTTTAAAATATAGAATTTCATAACGCAAAATACAAAAATGCACAACATAAAATATATATACACATGCACTAGGGTCCATAATGCACTAGTATAAGGATTGAAATAATAGTTGAGGAGATTAAATATTAAAATATACACAAAATATCAACAGTCTTAATGGTAAGCCCAAAACTACTCCCCATTCCAGGTCCAGCCCATAAGTCATCTGCTGCTCTTTCTTGGATTTCTTACTAATATGAATAGCTTATGTGGGCTTGTTAAATTGCCATACTTAGAAAGAACATCCCTATAGGCTTTAAACTGCAAATTTGGGTCTATCATGCTTATTGTGGATCTTGATCTGTTAACTAAATGAACATAATATGTTACTCCGTATTCGTATATACATAATCTAGGAAAATTATGCTATGGACCCAGGTCCACCTTGCAAGATAGACTCAAGTTCATGTTCACAATTTTAGAACTCTGTATTCACAATTTTAAATCTCAATATACAAAATTACATTACTCAATATTTACAATTGCTGAACTCTATATTCACAATTTTGTTATATAGATTCAAAAATTGTGTTATACTATTGAATATATAGAGTTTTGAAATTGTGACCATAGAGTTCAAAATTTGTGAACATAGAATTCTAAAATTGTGAATATATAGTTCTAAAATTGTGAACATGGCCCGGATCCATATGACATAACAACCAACATTATCTGTATCAGCATCCATAATGGTGAACCTTGGTCCCTGACATAACTATTAGCTCAAAAGCTTTCTAGCCCAATCCTTAATTTCTCAAAGTTTATATCGTGAATTAGGGTTCACTATGCGCATTGTGGATCTTGATCAAAACAAGCGAGTATCACTCTGTAGCAGATTCAGAAAACAAACTTATTGAAGTCAAAAAGATTCTTCCTTCATTAGGAGTCAAAAGCAGAACTTATTACATACAATCAAACCTTAGCTTCATTTATGATACATAATGCATAATCATATGTTCGTACTTTTTCAAAATAAAAAATAAAAAAATTCATGGGCTTTGAGAACATATGATAGGGGATGTGGGAGGTGGGATTTGAACCGAAGTCTAACTCTTATATACACCGAACTTCCATTTGAATCATGTCAGTCCACCATTCCACATACAACATAAATCAATCATGCATGTACACTTGAGTTACGTTCCTGATGAAAATTCTGTATTGACAGAATAACAGTAATTATACTTTATTTGATTTCCTGAATAGATTTCAGAAAAGAGCTGGATGCATGAGCTTTCATATTATGTGTACAATGGACATTAGATTATAGGTTGGATAGTTCCACATATGCTTAAGTGTATGTTACCACTTATGATTTGACAGAAATTTAATCAGTATTGTATTGTATGCTTTGACAGAAAATTCTATATTCAGTATTGTATTTTGTATGTTACCACAAGTAAAATGAAAAATAAAACGTGTCGTACTTGTAAGTATGTTATACCCCTACTTGAGAGATAGTACTGAGGTTGAAAGAGCTTACATACAATTGAGAAAAAAGTACAGCAGGTTACCACAAAATGTTAATCCAGCTATAAGAATTAAGAAATGGGTGAAAACACACTTAAACCAGAAGTACACAACATCAACTAATCTACCCAACACAATATGCGACTCCTCAAACATAAATACTATCGTTACATAATAAAGCCCACATACTGATATATTTATAACAATCCGTATTAATTTATGGGCACACTACGAATGATAATAGTATCGATGGTAAGCCCTGGTCCAAACCCAAAAACCACTCCCCATTCCAAGCCCTCCCCAGTAGTTATCTGTTCATCTTTCTTGGATTTCTTTCTCATCTCATCTAATATGAACAACACACATGCGCTTGTTAAATTCCCATACTCCGAAAGAACATCCCTTGAAGCTCTTAACCTCTCTGGTCCAAGCCCTAATCTCTCCTCCACACGATCCACAATCGCATTGCCGCCTGGGTGGAAAACCCAAAAGATTGAATTCCAATCCGAGATTCCATACGGCTCGAACGCCTTCACCAAACAATCCTCTACGTTTTCGGCAAGGACAGAAGGGACAGCCCTGCTACAATGGAAAGTGAGCCCCATCTCACGTAAGTGCAGTTTAAGGTGAGAATCAGTGTTGGGGACGATTGTTTGTGCACTCGAGACCAACTCAAACAATGGAGTTTCCAAACCCGGTCTTGGGTCTTTCCCGACTATCATCGCGGCGGAACCGTCGCCGAATAAACACTGCGCTAAAAGATTATCGTCTTGTTCAAGACTGGGTCCCCGGAATATATTTATCGTGATTTCTGAGCACACCACTAGAACACGGGCACCTTTATTATTCTCGGCGAGATCTTTGACCAGCCGGAGCATGGCGGCGCCGGCGTTACAACCTTGCTGGTACATCATTAAGCGTTTGACGGATGAGTTTAGGCCCAGGAGCTTTGTGAGTTGGAAATCCGCACCGGGCATGTCAACGCCGCTGGTTGTACAGAACACTAAATGGGTTATTTCAGAAATGGGGCGACCCCATTCCTTTATAGCCTTCATGGCAGCTTCTTTGCCCAGCTTAGGAACTTCCGACACCAAAATATCTTGCCTGGTGTTAAGGGAAGCGTCATTGTATGTGCACAAGTTGGGATTTTTCTTCAATAATTCTTCTGTTAAAACCAGGTGACGCTTCCTAATCTTGCTCTTGTTGCCTGGAAAAAAAAAACAAAACAAAACAACAAACGATTCATTGATCTTCATAAAGAAAAAGTGACGATGCAAGTTTTAGAGGAAAAATCTCATGTGCAAATTAAAGATGTTGTTCTTACAGATGCGCCTAAACTTTTCTTTATGTTCCAGCAAGTGTTCGCTGTTTGTGATGCGGAAATAAAAGTCTGGATACGTGGCTTGATCAACCCAATTCGTGGGTGTTGCGGTTCCTATGGCCAGGAGTTTGGCATGACCTTCAAACCTCTTTGCAGTATCATCAGTGAGCTGGACAGTGACGGTTGGAGACATTTTTGTTTTGCGGAGTAGTAGTGATGATTTAATTTAAGGCTTCACTGTTTAGTGAGAAATTTGCCAACGTTTTGGGGGTATTTTATAGTGGAAGATACATACTAATTATTTGGGCATGGAAGGGCGGGCGTCAAATGTATGAAAACCCATCACTAGCACGTGGCAGAGTTTGGGGTCCCAAAATATATTTTTTAAATGAGGAGTGAACCACATTCACTATCCAAAAGTGTGTGCTGATTAAATTCCATCTTATGATTCTAGTCGATAAAGAATCACAGGGAGATAATTCAGTCTATGTTATTCATAACTTCTTAACTCAAACTAAGCTAAGAAGGGTAAATAGACCACTTCAGTTATATATATTAGAAATCAAACTTACAGTCTTATGATTATCAAGTTAATAGTATCAACATCTTTAGTTGAATTGTCATTGTATTAAAAAAAAAAAAAAGAAAAGAAAAAGAAAGAAGGTCGAAGTTGCCATCTCAATATTATTTTAGTACTGGCAGATCAAAGTTGTCTATTAATCAATGTGGGAATATGAGGTTTCCACTATACTATATTATTATCTGTATTGGTACAGCTGAATACGTGGGGGGT
Source organism: Ipomoea triloba (assembly GCF_003576645.1). Classification (NCBI taxonomy): domain Eukaryota; kingdom Viridiplantae; phylum Streptophyta; class Magnoliopsida; order Solanales; family Convolvulaceae; genus Ipomoea; species Ipomoea triloba. The sequence continues at coordinate 25,645,051 of NC_044920.1, forward strand.
TGGAATCGACCAAGAATAAATTAAATGGACATATCAGCTCACATGCACTAGATCAGATGCCACCTCACCACTCACCACAATTAAGATATATATGCTTTTTTGAGCAATAATGTGACATTCTAAAAAATAGTCATTTTCATTTTTGTCCTATTGTTATTTTAGAATTGTCAAGTTTAGTCAATTTTATTAATTTTTGACATACTGTGACCACTTTTATTTAGTCCTTGCCACTTTTAGTTCACCGTAAAAATTTTTGTCAAATTGCCGTCCAAAATACGGGTATTTTTTGTCTTTTCATACTTTTGTCATCTCCTTGACCCTTTGCAGTGGTTTTCCTTACACATTTTCATCCATTGAAGAGATTTGGCGAAAGCCGTGTGAGTCACATTACAAAGCCATGACTTTCGCCGGATCCCTTCATTGGATGAAAATCTGTAAGGAAAACTACTACAAAGGGTCAAGGAGATGACCAAAGCATAAAAAGACCAAAAATACCCTTATTTTGGACGGCAATTTGACGAAAATTTTAACGGTGGACTAAAAGTAGCAAGGATTAAATAAGATTGGTCACAATGTGGCAAAAAATAATGAAGTTAACTAAAATTGGCAATACCCCAGTAACAATAGGACGTACCAAAAATGGAAATGAATGACTCCTAAAAAATAATAGCTAGTTCGATAATCCTTGAGTGTTGATGCAAACTATTGTTGGAAAAATTAGCATAAAAGTGACGGTCTTGTAGTATAAATATATGTGGGGTTCATTTTTGATTTGAGTATGGTCAAAGTGAATTCGAGTTTTTTGTAGTTAGACGAAGAGATTGATATATTATACGCTTAAAATAGATAATGGGTGAATGAAAAATTGATTCTCAAAATAGACTTATTTGAGTTGGAAAATGAAGGTGAAAAGACTTTAAAGTAGTTTTCACTCCACATTGGGCACCTGCACACACGAATGTCTCTGGAAAAGTAGTTGGTCTTGCGGGCTAAGTTATGCCAACTTTTCGGAATTGTCCGAGTAGTAACGTCTCGAACTACCACTCGGTTAGAGGACTTACCATTTGGTCAAATGGGTTTGACCGGGTGGCTATAGTTACCATTCGATCAAAGGGATTTGACCAAATGGTTGTCGTTGTTAATTTCCTCTGATCTTCTCGTAACTTTTTGGGTACCTCTCGAACTACTCACATATCGACCACTCTCTGGAGTGACTGTTTTGAAGAATTAATTCTTATGTTATGGAATTAATTTCAATTTTAAATTTCAGAATTATTCTTTAGGTTAATGGTTGTTAGTTTTGAACATTACAATGACTGAATTATTATCAGTTTAATGTCATAATTAATTGCTATTAATCCTTCAACTCCTACATAAGTTGTGATTAAGCAAAACATTTTACCCACTAAAATCTTTAGTTTTCTCTCTCGAAATTCTGTTATTCATTCTTCTCAATCTTCTGTGTTCATCCACGCTCTAGTTTGTCGGGTTCTAAGTTTGAGTACTCAAAACTTAGAATCGTAGTACGTTTTATCATGGAAATTAAACCTAGGCTGTAAAGTTCTTAGCGCCTTTTGGGAGATAGCAAATAAGTTTTTAAAGAGAGTGTAACTCGACTCGTACTTATAACTTAGCCAAAAATCCTTTTTTTGTTCCTGTGCTTGTCACTCCCAAAAATTTCCAGAATTAATAAACCTTTTTCGTAGGATTATTATATCTTTTTTCGTATATTTTTCACAACTATTTGGGGATTTTAGGACGTAAAAAGTTTGAATACCCCTTAATTATCACAACTATCACTGTTATACACTCATACACATTTATTTTTAGTGAACTAATTAAATGTTTACTTTTATTGCACTACATGTTATTTTTTGAATGTTCATTTTTAATATACTATCAAAAAATAAATCTATAATATATTAAAAATAAATATTCAACATACTAAAAATAAACATTTATCAAAATAAAATATTTGTTTTCTCACATTTCACAATTTTTATTGATAGAAAACATAATTTATATATTCTATTCATGCAATAAAGAAAATTTGATGTCTACTGAAATATGTACTACAAAATACTCATTCAAAATGTCATTTTATATCATTTTTTTTCTACATACATGAGCTTCTTGTGCGCTGAAATGCACACTTTGATTTGAATTTCTAAACTAGATTGACTTGATTTAAGATTTTAAAGTTGTAATATAGTTGTGTGAAATAAGAAAATATGAATTATCAAAAAAAAAGAAAAAAAGAAAAGAAGATACAATACAAAACTAAAGAAAATTGGACCAGAAATGGTGACGGGGGGCACCATTTTTTTTTTTTTTATAAAGTTATCTAATGGCCTTGTTTGGTAAATAGTCAGCCTATCAGCTAATTTTGACTTATTTGACCACTATTAGTTCTTTGGTTAATAAGCTTTTTGTAACTCTAAAATGCTAAAATTCAAAAGGTTATTCAAACAGCCTTTTTAATTAGTTTTTTGAGAAAAGAAATTATACCAAACAGCTATCAGCTAACAGCTAATCTATCAAACAACTTTCTACAATCAGCTAATGTTATCAACTAATTATACATTCGATCAGTTAACCCACTCAGCTAACAGCCATTTACAAACAGACCAATATCTTTGCAACATCAAAAAAATAACAATACAGTAATTTGGAAGCACCTGAACTCTTTTTTTTTTTTTTTTTTTTTTTTGTGAAAATGGAAGCACCTGATACGGAGTGCCAGGACCCTGCAATGATTTCATAAAAACGTGTTCTGATCCGTAAAATACTGAAGCAATCAATTAAAATATCTTCATCTTTCAAAAAAAAAAAGTCTTAATTTGGTCAGTGATGAAATATTATAGAATAGGCGTACGATGATGGAATATGATGAGATATTGATGGAATTGTTAATAATTATTGAGTTAGTATGATGATGAGGCTAGTTAGTATGTATTGACCACGTAGTTAGTATGACCATGAGATATTAATGAGGGTGTTTTTTTTAAAATTGTAATAAATAATATTATTTTTAATCTTATTATAAATATTTTTATATTTTAAATAAAACAATTAAAATATTTAATTATACAGTTCTACTCATTTGTCAAAAAATAAACAGAAAACATTTTTTGAATACGAGTCATCAATGTAGTGTATAGCTACCTACTGACAGATGCCTCCACTGATGCTCGAACCCACTCCCTTCCACATGAGAGTGTACACCGGGTGCCACTTGACCATAAGGTCTTTGGCCACCTTTAGTATATATTAATGATGAGGTTAGTATATAATTAACTTGTATAAATACGCTACTCATTCTAGCTTAAAGGAGGAGATCTAAGGATGACTCATGCTCTCATCCAATTCTCTTCTCTACAACATATACTCTCTATTCTAAAGCATTATTCATTCAATATCATTGAAGATCATAATCTCACAATCTCATATATTTTGTATTCTCTCTATTTTTCTAGTATTTTTGTACTATTTTATACGAAATTGATTGATTTGTGCACACCTCGGGCCAACTAGTTCCATCAGTCAGATTATAACTTCAAGAGTTCTACTACCTAAACTTTAAAATCTTACTCCTTAAATTTTTAGGCTCTGATGTGGCGGACACTAATAAGCTACATTTTTCATGTGGATCTCAATGTAAGTGTCTACATTAAGATTTTGTGTGTAAGAGTAAAAATGGGGTACATAGTACTTTTCTATCTTGAATTGTACGTTTGTACACTTCTGGTGACACGTTGATTAATTAGATGAGCCTACATGAAATTATCTTGTTAATTAACCACTATAGTAGAACTCATCTATACTAGCCCACCAATATTATTCACGATACTCTTTCAACAGTGTATTACATTCTTAATAGCGGATCTTAATGAAAAGCTAGTTATATTTACTAGAAAATACTAATCATACTCTGATCTAAAATTCTACTCCTTCTCACAAAATTTTGATGGTGACATTTTCATTGAGACCCACAGGATAAAATAATTAATCATAAATTTGCCACAACATAAGGGAATACAAGTGAGGGAGTAGAAATATAGAGTACATGTAATAGAACTCGGCGACCCCATTACTTTATAGCCTTCATGGCAGTTAATTGTTAATGCTTGATTATGTTTTTTTGAATTGAAATTTTAAAATAATGATTTGAAATGCAATTAATTATTAAATTTAACTTGTTTTGGATGTCATACGGTAAATACCGACAGTACACAATGCAAGCTACGGTCAAGTTGGTTTGTGCTAGGGTACTTGGACTAAAACTTGTGGAAAGTGATATTAGACTCGCATGACGTGACAGTGAGTCAGAGGTTCCCGAGCTCTATTATTGTTATAAGAAACAACCAAAAGTCCCCCTCTAATGCATTTAATGTGGTATTTATAACATGGGTAAGAGACAAGTTCCAAGCCTTCGGCATGGCGGGCATGTGGAGCGCATGCACCGGTCCCTGGTCGAGCAGAGTTGGGACCGTACATGTGAGGCGAGATGTCCTCCACACCTCTTAGGCAAAGGCAATGCGATCAGATCGAGCTGAAGAGGTCGTCGGTGATGAGACCTTAGTGCGGGTTGCTCGAGAGGAAAACTCACCCCATCATAGACGATCGGGAAGTGTGCCTTTTCCGGTCCGACAAGGTTGGCCCGAATTGCGGTTGTGACACTCGATTTGTTCGACCGCTCGTACTGGTCCCGATCCTCGAAGAATGTTCCATATCAGAATTAAATAAATAATTTCATCAAAATTTATCCCGCTCCCTTAAATGTGGATACACACTCTAATTATTTTTCAATTATAGTTCATTGATTTAGTACGCTAGATAAGCCCAATAGCTTGTAGTTTATGGTTAGGGCTAACCTAATCAAAAACAAAAACAAAAAAGAAACAAAAGAATAAAACAAAACTATTTAACCCAAAGAAATAAGCTCAATAATCCTGCAGAACTAGTCCAAAACCTAATGGCCTGGCTCAATTAACCTCCCTTAATACATGTAAATATATAGCTTTGACTCTTCCACTGTGTGTCGGCAAGATGACAACCTTATGTATAGTATCTATCTTATTTATCTACAATATAATGTCCAAAGGTGGAGCTAAGTTCCCCAATATCTTTCCGACTAGCTTCAACAAACAACAACCAAGAATTTGGCTCCACATCCTCACATTATATGGGTGGGACATAGAAGAGTCTAGTCGAGGATCTCAAGAAAAACGTGCAAGACAAACACCATCATATCAAAAGACATTTTAAAAACATGTCTAGTAATTCAAAAGATATTTAATTTAAAAAACAAAAAGATTTCTTAAAAACAGGATTGATTTGGTTAAAGCACAACAAATCAACATTGGGGATTCAACTTATGACCTCTCACTTAGAAGGGTCAGAATTATGACATTTGACCACAAAGTCTTTAAGATAATAATAATGAATTTAAGTAAGAGTTACTTTTTTTTTTTTGAAAATAAGTACAAGTTACAATGTTTAGTGGTAAATACTAAATACGAATTTGAATTAAAATAAATAATTAGTTAATTAATTAAATTAAAAATAAATAAATATATAAACATATATATTCCCTCCGTCCCATTTTATGTGTCTGATTCAATTCAATTAACGAGACTTGACTAAAGTTATTTTTTCTTTAATTTTTCATAATGTTACGTTTAGTACTAGTATACAAAATTTATATATTTAAAAACTATATTAAAAATACTATTAAATACAAAAAATTAAATTTAAAAATAAATATAAACTACAAAAGAAACTAAGCAAAGAAAAAAGAATCAGTTTGACTAACGAATACATATATACACACATACATGTGTGTATATATATAAAGTTTTGTAATTACTAAACGATTTGAATCCAATAATAGGATAACAAAAGTAGGCAAACAAACACGGTAATGCTTATCAAAACCTATAATAAGGTGCAAAAATCCTAAACCAAACACTACTTAAGTTTCAGCACTCATGCACTTCAATTCAATCATTATTACAAACAAGCCGGTCATCTTAATTCAAAGGTATTTTTTAAACAGTGTATCGTATTATATGCTTCTCAAGTTATATATCAAAATTCACCGAAAGTAACACATCTTGGTCATTCTTGACATAAGGACCACTTCTCGATCAAACTGAGAAGTGGTACTTTCAAGGAGTTTTCATCGATCATATCTCTATGACCGAAAACAAAAACCAAAAAAAAAAACCTCTTTTCAAATATATAGTTGTTGACTAGTATATATGGAGATTTATGAAATGTCCAAGATCACAAGCACCCTTGATTGCTCTACAACCCCTTATCAAGAACATAGCAGTTCGGAGTCGAAGGAACACTAGATAGCAACAATAAAACATGGTAACGAGTAGGATTTCCATCCTCTAATATAATTACATTTAAACAACACTTTTAATGTTTAATTGTATGCATCTATTAATTGTTTAAATAATTACTCGGATCCGTACTAATTTATGGGCACACTACGAATGATAATAGTATCGATGGTAAGCCCTGGTCCAAATCCAAAAACCACGCCCCATTCCAAGCCCTCCCCAGTAGTCATCTGTTCATTTTTCTTGGATTTGTTTCTCACCTCATCTAATATGAACAACACACATGCGCTTGTTAAATTCCCATACTCCGAAAGAACATCCCTTGACGCTCGAAACCTTTCGGGTCCAAGCCCTAATCTCTCCTCCACACGATCCACAATTGCATTGCCGCCTGGGTGGAAAACCCAGAAAATTGAATTCCAATCCGAGATTCCATACGGCTCGAACGCCTTCACCAAACAATCCTCTACGTTTTCGGCAAGGACAGAAGGGACAGCCCTGCTACAATGGAAAGTAAGCCCCATCTCACGTAAGTGCAGTTTAAGGTGAGAATCAGTGTTGGGGACGATTGTTTGTGCACTCGAGACTAACTCAAACAATGGAGTTTCCAAATCAGGTCTTGGATCTGTCCCAACTATCATCGCCGCGGAACCATCGCCGAACAAACACTGGGCTAAAAGATTATCGTCTTGTTCAAGACTGGGTCCCCGGAATATATTTATCGTGATTTCTGAGCACACGACCAGAATCCGACCACCTTTGTTGCTCTCGGCGAGGTCCTTGGCTAGCCGGAGCATGGCGGCGCCGGCGTTACAACCTTGATGGTACATCATTAAGCGTTTGACGGATGAGTTTAGGCCCAGTAGCTTTGTGAGTCGGAAATCTGCACCCGGCATGTCAACGCCGCTGGTTGTACAGAACACTAAATGGGTTATTTCAGAAATGGGGCGACCCCATTCCTTTATAGCTTTCATGGCAGCTTCTTTGCCCAGCTTTGGAACTTCTGACACCAAAATGTCTTGCCTGGTGTTAAGGGAAGTTTCGTTGTATGTACACAAGCTGGGATTTTTCTGCAATAATTCTTCTGTTAAAACCAGGTGTCGTTTCCTAATCTTGCTCTTGTTGCCTGCAAACATTATAATAAAGAATGATTCAAAAATATAATGCTATTAAAGAAAAAAAAATGGAAATTAGCAATTAATTACATACAGATGCGTCTAAACTTTTCTTTATGTTCCAGCAAGTGTTGGCTATTTGTGATGCGGAAATAAAAGTCTGGATAGGTGGTTTGGTCAACCCAATTCGCCGGAGTTGCGGTTCCTATGGCCAAGATTTTGGCATAACCTTCAATTTCAAACCTCTTTGCCCTACGGCTCCAGGTATCAGTGAGGACAGTGACGGTAGTAGACATTTGTGTTTTGCGGAGTGATGATTTAAGGCTTCAATGTTTAGTGAGAAATGTGCTCTGCATGGTAATGGCTGCCTGCCATTTGCCAACGTTTTGGGGGTATTTTATAGTGGAAGATACATACTAATTATTTGGGCATGGAAGGGCGGGCGTCAAATGTATGAAAACCCATCACTAGCACAGACGCAGTGGCATAGTTTGGGGCCTGGCAGGGCACTGCTCCCAATGGTATTTTTAAGTGAAGAGGAAAATAGCATTTACTATCCAAAAGTGTTCACGGGAAAAATTTCACATTTGACCTAGCTGACAAAGGACCACAAGGAGGTAAATCAACTTAAATTATCCATAACTAATTGCCTCATCAAGTCAAAATGGCTAATATGTTGTTTCCCGTGAGAGTTATACTTATAACTTTATGATTATCAATTTAATAGTCTGACAAACTTGGTTGAAGTTGCCTTCCCACTGGCAGATCAAAGTTGTGTAATAATGTGCCTAAATTAGGTTTCTACTATATATTATCTATACTAGTCGTTTATGTGCAAAAACATATGCCAAATATAGTATGGCAAAGTGTTATAACAGTAATGGAAAAGATAACGAAAGTTATAACAGTAAGGGTATTTTGTCCAAAAAACTGTATAGTACAACTCTAAAGCACAATATACAAAATGATTAGCACTAAAAATGTGAACATAAATTAAGGATATAACTCTGTTTGAGACTTATTTTGTTTTTAGATATACGTTGGTACAACTGAATTGGGGGTGGGGTTCGAATCCACCAAGAATAAATGGAGATATTAGCTCACATGCACTAGATCCCACCGCACCCCTGGCACAAATCCACAATTAAGAGATAGATGCTTGTTTTTTTAGCTATAATATGGCATGCTAAAAAATCATAGCGCAATAATTCTTGAGTGTTACTTTTAAGGACGTAAAAAGTTTGTCAATTATCACAACAATAATTATAGTATTATACTACGGACTAGGGTCCACACAACATGGTATATAGATGTTATACAAATTTATTTTTAGTGAACTAATTAAATATTTATTTTATTGTACTACATGTTCATTTTTTTTAATATTCATTTTTAGTATATTACATTTTTTTTAATATACTACCTACACATAAACCTACAATATATTAAAAATAAACATTCAATATACCAAAGTTAAACATTTATCAAAATAAAATATTTCCTTTCTCACATTTCACAAATTTTATTGATAGAAGGCATAATTTATATTTTTCTTGTCATGCAATAAAGAAAATTTGGTGTCCAGGCCAGTGAGAAATCTCGAGGGTTCAATAGCACACAAGTTTTCAGCCTTATTTTCGTCTTACTTTGAATAACGCTAATTAACTTTAACTCGATCCAAATTAAAAGTGGACCCTACTAATGTACATGTGCTACAAAATAGTCACTTAAAATGTCATTTTATACCAATTTTTTTTTTACATACATAAGCTTTATGTGTGCTTAAGTGCACAATTTAATTTAAATCTCCAAACTAAATTGACTCAATTTAAGATTTTAAGGTTATAATATAGTTGTGTGAAATAAAAAAAAATGAATTATATAAAATAAAAGGAAAAAAAAAAGAAGAAAATTGGACGAGAAATGGTGACGAGTGGGGCATTATCCATTATATATATATATATATATAGGGTCAGGTTCAGGTGCGGTCATGCTCTCCCGTGCGGTTCACACCACTAAATGTTACGAAATACACCACTCAATGTTAAGAAACACACCACACAAATGTGCACTGTGGTGTGTTTCTTAACATTGAGTGGTGTGTGACTGCACGGCCGCAGGGGAGAGCACGGCCGCACCTGAACCAAAAAAAAAAAAAAAAATATATATATATATATATATATATATAGAGAGAGAGAGTTCTCTAATGTCTTTTCAACATAAAAAACAGTACAGTAATTTGGAAGTACCTGAAATTTAGAGGTGTATAACAGGGAGAGTGAGGTCCCCATCCTCACTGTATAGGAGTGCCACTTGCCAGGACCCTGCAAGGATTTCATAAAAAACGTGTTCCTTTTAAAAGTACTGAAGCAATCAATGAAAATATCTAAACCTTTACAAAAACAAAAAAAAAAAACAAAAAAAAAAAACCTTAATTTGGTCAGATTATATGTTTGAATTGTTTGTACACTTCTGGCAAGTTGATTAATTAGATGAACCTACATGAAAATATGTTGTTAACCACGGTAGTAGAACTCATATATACTAGCCCATCTACATTATTCAGATACTCTTTAAAGGGTATTACATTTTTAAGTGCGAATTTTAATGAAAAGTTAGTTACCCATAATCCATAGATACTATCCACTAGTGTCCAGTAGGTAAATTTTAAGTTGTAATTTTAGTCAATACAAAACCACAAGAAAATAAAATATCATAGATTGCTCATAGCTCGTTAAATAATTAAATAAGTTAATTCCAGAGATGATCTTTCAACTATTGATTTTTACCAATTTTTATTCTCGACTTTTAATTTTACACAAACGGCATTTCAATCATTATATCACTTATTCCCTTTCAATTCACTGTTAACATATTCTTGCATACCAAATAGTGTAATTTGAATTCCTACTTTATTCATACCTTATTCTTTTCCACCGAATTACAATTTAATTATCCCTAATTCGTTCATTCCAACCAAACGCCCTGTAAGAATTATGGGCAACTCCATCCCAGTTGGTCAAAAAGACTTAGTAACCATGCATAATAAGGCTTCAAGTTTAATTTAATGCCTTAGCTTGAGCTGATTAGTTATTAATAATTTAGGCTAATTTATCTATTTATGATCCTTATATTGAATATGATCACGTACAAAGTGAGTTTTACCTATAATGAACTTTAATTAGTGTAGCAAATATGAATTTTTTCGTAAATGAAAGAAAAATTAAGAATTATTTGTGTGTAAAAAGAATAAAGTTTACAAGCCAAAGTAGACCCTTAGCTTGTATGAAAAATGTAATTTCGTCACGGCATTGAAAATTGAGAAAGCGTGCAACTGAATAGTTGTACCGTCTACTTACATCCAAAAATCAAGCAATCAAAGAATTAATAAGTTTCAACAGGATAACATAAATTGGAATCTTATATGGAAGACCAGACTGCCCAACAGAATCAAGTTCTTTATGTGGCTTATAACTCATGGCCGCATTATGTGTAATGCCGAACGGAAACGGAGACATCTTACTGCTTCTGACTACTGCCACCTTTGCCGGGATGTCACTGAAGACATTGATCATGTGCTACGCAAATGCCCTGCAGCCATGGAGGTTTGGAAAGCTCTAATGCCACCTCAGGCCTTTGAGGGTGAAATTCAAATAGACTGCAAGTTGTGGATCATGAAAAATCTCAAGGTTCAAATAGACTGCAAGTTGTGGATCATGAAAAATCTCAAGGTCAGAGGTAGGAGAAAGTTGTGGATCATGAAAAATCTCAAGGTCAGAGGTAGGAGACACGGTTTTTTGGATTGGAGTGCAGCATTCAGCGGTAGGAGACACGGTTTTTTGGATTGGAGTGCAGCATTCAGCGTTATTTGTTGGCAACTCTGGAAATGGAGAAATTCAATGGTGTTTAGAAATGAAACTCTCCACAAAAACATAAAGGCTAACAAGATTAGAAATTACTGCATGGAAATCACAAAGCTCTCGATCGCAACCCGATATTCACTAGTCAACCTGGGGAACATAGAAGCTCTATCCTTCACTGGAACAAGCCGGAATCTGGCTGGATTGCCGTAAATGTTGATGGAAGCAGCAGACCAAGTAAGAAGAAGGCAGGCTGCGGCGGCATCCTGAGAAATCATTTGGGAGACAAGGCAGGCTGCGGCGGCATCCTGAGAAATCATTTGGGAGACTGGATTCTCTGCGGCGGCATCCTGAGAAATCATTTGGGAGACTGGATTCTTGGATTCCAACTTAATCTTGATCATTTGGGAGACTGGATTCTTGGATTCCAACTTAATCTTGAGGATTGTTCTGTGGATATTGCTGAAGCTTGGGCTGTTCTCATGGGCCTAAAGATCGCTTGGCAAAGAGCTTGCACAAACATCATCATACAAAGCGATTCTAAGAATGTGGTTAAATGGATTAACGACCCTCTTTTCGATGCTACGGGAGGCGGCACTTTAAACAATATTATTTTTGAGTGCAAAAGTTGGATGAAAAGGAGCTGGAATGTTAAATGTTGTCATGTTCTACGGGAACAAAACCAAGTCGCGGACTGGCTAGCGAGAAATCAAGGAGCTGATACCAATTTGGTTTTGCTAAACAAGTGCCCAAATGCTATTCTTGATGAGTTTGTCCGTAGAGATCGTATTGGGAGTCCGGTCACCCGTGGCGACTGATTTTGTTGTTCTGCTTTCTGGGGCGTTGCCCTTCCCTTTGTTCCAAAAAAAAAAAAAAAAAAGTTAAAAATAATCGGTACTGTATGCTAACATCGCATCATCAAAAAGCTCCCTTCGCATGATTCTTCTTTGATAATATGTTTTTTAAAAAATAGCTATCTTATTATCATGTCACTACTATTAAAGCCGCAATTCATGATACATCGTATATCGACAATTTATCTATTTCAAGAAAAACATAACACGCATCAACAATCTATCTATTTAAAGAAAAAAACATAACACCCAATTTACTTCAAGAAAAACATGTTACGAGTACAATCAAATTCATATATACTGGCCCAACAAAGCATCTAGAATGAGGTAAACTTACTGTGCGCACAAGTCATTTTGAGAGGTTGTTTCCACACTATTACGGCGAGACTCAATTTTTAATTTTTCTTCTCAAATTTTACTTACATGACCAACTAAACTGTCTTTATGTGGGCATAATTCAGAGAAACTCTTTGAGCAGTGCATATTACATGCTTCGTAATGTATATATCAAAGCTTTCGGTAGACAACATACATATACAGCTAGACTACTTTGTTTAATTTCTCTACTTGGTTAATTATTACAAAGAAGCAAATGTGACGACAAGATACAAGTTAGAAAAGAGGAGTATTGCTCAAAAAGAGTAATCAATCGCATGAATAAAGAATCATTCTCGTAATTGAACTATTTTAATTAGTGCATTGTAAACTTTTTTGACCTATTCACGACCAACATGTTAATCTTTAACAATATTGATGAAAAGTCATTTAAACGCTCATTCTCTAAAGACAGATAAATGAGGTAAATTGTATAATGCACGACTATCTCAATTGACCTAGTTTATGAAAGTGCAACTCTTAACAAAGCAAAATCTATTCCGACTAGCAAAGCAAAGGAGTTTGGCATGATCAATATAATATAAAACAAACATAATCATTTAAGGCTAAAACTTGTGTGAGACCGTCTCACGAATCCTTGTCCGTAAGACGGTTTATGTCAAGATGAAATGTAATACTTATACTAGCAAATATAATATTAAATTACGAATAAAATGTTTATTACTTATAAGGAAAAATATAATACTTTTCATTAAAAAAAGTAATACTTTTACACCAAAATGTATGGGCGTTTAGTTCAAGTGATATAAGATAACCAATGTTATATTTGTTTAGGAATATAAGATTTTCATGTTTGGTTCAAGTTATGCAATTTCTTTTGGAAATGTAATATAACATCCACATAAGGTTTTTAGCTATTGCAAGGAATGTGAGATACTCTTCAGTTTCTTAGGTATTCTCACATCCCCTTGGCTTATTGCTAATTTTGTCATTTTAATCTATTGCCTTAGTTAATTATTATTCAAGCTCTTAGTTAATTAATTTTAAATCATTCACTTGAAAATTGTACGATTGTCTTCTTATTTATTTTAATTTTGAAATTTATTAAAAGACATAAAAATAGGTTAATGGCCTGATATTCAAGTAAAATAATCATCATAAAAAAAAATAATAACTCTTCAACCAAATAAATTTATAATACACACTTCAATTTTAAACCAAACACATGAATCTAACATTTGTAACAATCTATCATTTCCTAAGGTAGTATAAGTATATAAGTATATTTTACATTTCTCTTACAAAATATTGCAATTTTTTCATATATATATATATATATATATATATATATATATAAAAGTAATAAACATTTTATTCATGATTTAGTATTACATTTGCTAGTATAAGTATTACTTTTTATATTGATCCAATCCGACCTGAATGGTAAAACGGGGCAAATTATGCTGTGGACCCAGGGTGGACCTGGGTCCAAAACTACGTCGTTTTTTTCTTTTTTCTTTTCTTTTTTTTTTAAAAAAAAATTAGTAAACATATTGCTAAATATAGAGTTGTCCAAAAATGTGTTAATGTAGAGGTTTCAAAGTGTGAATGTAGAGTATGGGAATCGTGAATGTAGAGTTGCCCAGAAATGTGTGAATGTGGAGGTTTCAAATTGTGAATATAGAGTATAGAAATCGTGAATGTAGAGTTATGCATGTGTGAATCTGTAATAGAGTTAAGAAGTTCTAGCAACTTGTAGCCCTGTAATGTGTGAATGTGAAGTTCTCAAGTTGTGAATATAGAGTATAGGACCTGCGAATATAGAGTTTTGAATGTGTGAATGCATAACAGTGGTAATATAGTTACTAAACATATAATCTTGTAATGTGTGAATGTGGAGTTTACAAAGTGTGAATGTAGAGTATCATATAATCCTATAATGTGTGAATTTGGAATTTACAAAGTGTGAATGTAGAGTATAATGTATGTGAATGTGGAGTTTACAAAGTGTGAATGTAGAGTACAGTATATGTGAATGTAGAGTATAGTGTATGTGAATTTAGACCCAGGTCCACCTTGCAAGGTGGACCTGGGTCCACGGCATAACAATTGGTAAAACGGTCTCCCATGCACAAATGTTATCCATTACTTAAATATAAAACACAATTATTCAAAAAATATATATATAAAGCACAATTATGATAAAATCAACCTAATTGGGCCAGGAGTTTGGCATTACGTGCGGACGACCTTTAGGCGGCCCTCCATGCATGCATCAAAGAGAACAATGACGCCAAACATTTTTGACTGAGAAATCTACTGGATCGAATTGGCATGATGTTGTAGGATACGTTTTTTTTTTTTTTTTTTTTTTTTTTTTTTTTTTTTTGTGAAATTCACAAGCACCAGTCATTAGGAGTGTTAATTGTTTCTCTCTATGGTAAGAAGATAGTCTAAAAAATCTCAAGAAAAATGGAGAAAATACAATACTCACGGAAGGTAAATAAAGAGGAAATTAACTTACGAAAGGTTAAGATAAACTTGAAAACAGCAAGGGAACGAAGATAGATGATATCGGGTAGGTGGAAAGCACGAGTCGAGTTGCCACTCTCTTTAAAATCTTATTTACTGCCTCTCGGGGTGCTAGGAGCGTTGCGGTCTGGGTTTCCCAGGATAAAACGTATTACAGTTCCAACGATTGAGCACTCAAACTTGAAACCCGACGAACGAGAACTCGGGATGAAACATAGGTGGCTTGAACGAAGTAAGAGCAGAGTTTCGAGGGAGAAAACAAGTGTTTTTGTGTGTGTTAATTCTGTAATGCCAAGAGTCATTCTCCTGAACCGACAAAGTGGAGGTGAATCGTAGGCTCGTCGCTGCGAGAGGTCACATCTGAGTTATGTGCGGAAGATCGAGCTGCGAGAACCAACCAATGTGGGACAAAGCTACTTAAGCTCTTCCTCACTAAAATTTCATCTCAAATGAGTCACTTTAACAACCAATTTCTCATTCACCCATTATCGATTTTGAGTGTACAATATATCGATCTCTTCGTCTAACTACGAAGACACCGAATCCACTTTAACCCGACCCAAATCGGATGTGGACCCCACTTATATTTGTACCAAAAAATGACGAATTAAAATGCCATTTTATTGCTATTTTTCCAACATCTATTTCAAACAAATCATTATTTAAAAAAATTGGTGAATTAAGTTAAGAGTTAATTCCAATTTTTATCATATATTTATAGGTGTCAGCCCACTTTTAGTCCTTTTTAATAAGAGCATCCACATTTGGTCCAAGTATTATTATGGCATGACCATTTTTGGTAATCCGTCAACAAAATCGTTAAAATGTCATTAAATACAAAGTCATTACGATCATTTTTTTTTATACAAAATGAGTTGACTTTATTATATTTTTATGTTTATTTTTTTTTGAAAAAATCTGTAATTGAAGACCAAAATGTCTTTGTATTTAACGGCGTTGATAGAGGACAAAAATAATCATGCCAAAATAATACTAGGACCAAATGTGAATGTTATGATAAAAAGGACTAAAAATAAACTGTCACGTATAAATCTATGACCAAAAATAGAATTAACTCTTAAATTAATTTTGGACCACTTACACTTAATTTAATTCAAAAATTTTATTTCCAACCAATAAATTATAAGCCTACTATTATAAAAAAAAAATAAAAAAAATTAGGCCGCGATATTTAGTACAGAGTAAAATTTGCCGTCTATAATAATAATAATTTATTTTCTAAAAGAAATTATTACTTTAGATAGTGTTTAGTGGAATGATATGTTGTCTATTTATTTATTTATTTATTTATGGTGTAATTTTAATTTTTTTTTTAATATTTCATATACGACTTCGGTTTTTGAACCAAACTGTTGCCAAATAGTAGGAAAATACCCACTTCATCACCATAATAACTCTATTCTTACTAATCTCATCATCATACTAATAAGTCTAACTCTGCTCGACCAGGGAGCGGTGTATGCGCTTCACGTGTTCGCCATGCTAAAGGCTCGGAACTTGTCTCTTACCCACGCT
Source organism: Ipomoea triloba (assembly GCF_003576645.1). Lineage (NCBI taxonomy): Eukaryota > Viridiplantae > Streptophyta > Magnoliopsida > Solanales > Convolvulaceae > Ipomoea > Ipomoea triloba. Next base: position 25,661,637 of record NC_044920.1, read on the forward strand.
ATAAATACTGCATTAAATGCATTAGATGGGGACTTTTGGCTGTTTCTTATAGCAATAATAAAGTTTGGGAACCTCTGACTCACAGTCGCGTCATCCGATAATCTAGCATTAACAATAATTAAACCTAAATAAAAGTAAATGAAATAAAGATTTAAAATTAAACTTGAAAGAAATTACATGAAGAGATGTAGTGAATCCGTACTAATTGATGGGCACACTACGAATGACAATAGTATCAATGGTAAGCCCTGGTCCAAAGCCTAAAACCACACCCCATTCCAAGCCCTCCCCAGTAGTCATCTGTTCATCTTTCTTTGATTTCTTTCTCACCTCATCTAATATGAACAACACACATGCGCTTGTTAAATTCCCATACTCCGAAAGAACATCTCTTGAAGCTCGAAGCTTTTCTGGTGCAAGCCCTAATGTCTCCTCCACACCATCCACAATTGCATTGCCGCCCGGGTGGAGAACCCAGAAGATGGAATTCCAATCCGAGATTCCATACGGCTCGAACGCCTTCACCAAACAATCCTCAACATTTTGGGTAATGAAAGTAGGGACAGCCTTGCTACAATGGAATGTAAGCCCCATCTCTCGCACGTGCAGTTTAAGGTGCGATCGTTTGTGCGGCTGAGATCAACTCAAACAATGGAGTTTCAAGGCCGGGCCTCGGGTCTGTCCCAACAATGAGGGCGGCCGAGCCATCCCCGAATAAGCATTGCGCCAAAAGATTATCTTCTTGTTGTAGACTTGGCCCGCGAAATACACTTAACATCACTTCCGAGCACACCACTAAAACGCGAGCGCCTTTATTGTTCTCGGCGACATCTTTGGCTAGCCGGAGCATGGCGGCGCCGGCGTTACAGCCTTGCTGGTACATCATTAAGCGTTTGACGGATGAGTTAAGGCCCAGTAGCTTTGTGAGTTGGAAATCTGCACCGGGCATGTCAACGCCGCTGGTTGTACAGAACACTAAATGGGTTATTTCAGAAATGGGGCGACCCCATTCCTTCATAGCTTTCATGGCAGCTTCTTTGCCCAGCTTAGGAACTTCAGACACCAAAATGTCTTGCCTGGTGCTATTCCCATCCGTTCAAAAAAAAAAAACAAAACAATATAATGCTATTAAAGAAAAATAGAAGAAAAATATAATCTTATGTGCAAATTAAAGATGTATTTACAGATGCGTCTAAACTTTTCTTTATGTTCCAGCAAGTGTTGGCTATTTGTGATGCGGAAATAAAAGTCTGGATACGTGGCTTGGTCAACCCAATTCGCCGGAGTTGCGGTCCCTATGGCCAAGATTTTGGCATAACCTTCAATTTCAAACCTCTTTGCCCTACGGCTCCAGGTATCAGTGAGGATAGTGACGGCAGTAGACATTTTTGTTTTGCGGATCGGAGTGATGATTTAAGGCTTCACTGTTTAGTGAGAAATGCGCTTTGCATGATAATGGTTGCCTGCTATTTGCCAACCTTTTATAGTGGAAGATACAAATTATTTGGGCATGGAATTGAAGGGCGTCACATGTATGAAAACCCATCACTAGCACGTACATACGCAGTGGCACAGTTTGGGGCCGGGCAGGGCACTGCTCCCAATTAGGAGGGAAACGGATCCGGGGTCTGTGTTAGTCTAAGTTATTCATAACAAGTTAGCTAAAGCAAGGATACTAATAGATCACTTCAGTTGCATTGGAAATCAAACATATAACTTTATAAAAAAAAAATACAGTACACAATTTGGAAGCACATGAAATTGTGAGCTGTATAACAGGGAGAGTACTGATGTGACTCATGTGATTGATGTCCCACCCTCACATGCAGTACCCTGCAAGGATTTCAATAAAAACGCGTTACGTTAAAAGTACTGAAGCAACCAATGAAAATATCTTAATCTTTTCAAAAAATAAATCTTACTCTTTAAATTTTAATCTTTGATATAACAGACTCTCATAAGCTAAGCTACTTTATTCATGTGGTCTTATCTATATCAAAATTTTGTGTGTTGAAATAAAAATTGAAAGTAAAAAATAAGAGTACACATAATATTTTTCTATCTTGAATTGTTTGTATACTTTTGGTGACACGTTGATTAGATCAACCTATCACACATGAAAATATATCTTGTTTTTTTTTATAGCAAAATATCTTGTATGTTAACCACTGTAGTAGAACTTATATATACTAGCCCACTCACATTATTCAGGATATTCTTTAAACAGTGTATGTATTAGATTCTTAAAAGCGGATCTTTATGAAAAGCTAGTTACACATATTTACTATCCAATGGTGTTTAGTAGGTAAACTTTAACTTGTGACTCTAGTTAGTAAACTATCATATATAGATTGCTCATAGCGCGCTAACCAATTAAAACTAAGAATGTAAATCCACATCAACTTAGTTGTATTTACGATGCATGGCCATTTTGTTAGAGTATAATTTAAAAATATTAAATGCTCAAAATATACTAAATAAAAAAATTAATATTTTTTTTACATTAAATAGAATTACAATTACAAATTATTAAAAACTTATTTGTAAACTACATTTTGAGTAGTACTAAAAAAAACCTCTAGGTTCCTCACAAATTAAAAACTATTTAATAACCTAGAGGCCGACTGCAAATTTTGCCTGAGATTTGATCTTGACTCTCAATGAAAGCACCAATGACAGTAATAATGTTACCAGAGTAATATTCAGATAAGTAAAGTACAATTGTCTCTGTACAAGAATGCTTGCCCCCCCCCCCCACCATCCCCCCATTTATACTATATTCAATAGCTCTTTTGCTGAGTGTAACGGACTCATAATGCCGGGTAATAATGGTGGGAGCCGTTGGAGTAATGGTGGACAGGTGGAGTTATGGTTTGAGGGCTATGTGCATGGGCTAAGCGAGGACTTTCAATGGTCACTGTTGTTTGCAGATGCTATGTGTAAGAGGTTTGGCGACAGTGGGGTTTCTCTAATGGAAGATTTTACATCCTATAAGTAGTAGGGTGGGGTAGATGATTTCATTGATTGTTATGAAGAGCTTAAAAGTCCCTTATTACAACCCCATCCCTACTTGACTAAAAACTACTTTATGAAAATTTATATTGCTAGGCTGAAACAGAACCTTAGATGCTTTGTTAGAACTGTCGAGCCAAGAAGTTTGGGGGATACTATCTGGTTTGCCACGCAGTATGAGAAAGGATTGAAAGTCAATGAGAGTCCTAAGCTACCAAACTAAAATTCTAAACCTTCCCAACCGACCAAGGCCTTTAGCGCCAATTCAAATAACTCTGCATGTTTCCCTCACCAAGACCCCAAAAACCTCCTCCCTAACCCAAAGTGCAAGCTCCAAAGCCCTTGATATTGCCCAATTTAAGAATCGGCTAAGAGAGCAAAAGAGATGTTTTAAATATTTTGACCCTTAGTAGTTAGATCACAAATGCAGGGGCCCTACTTTGAATACTCCATCTGTCTCATTTTATGTATCATACTTACTATTCATTGGCGGTCAAACCAACTCTTTTTTCTGTGTTTATTTTCTTTAGTATTTTTGTACTTATTTTTAATTTTTTTTTTGTGTTTAATAGTATTTTTAGTGTAGTTTCTAAATATATAAATTTTGTATACTGAGAAAAATTGAATTAAAAATTACTTCAGTCAAGCCTTGTTAACCGAACGAACGAGACACAAAATGAGATAGAGGGGGTATTATAGAAGATTAGAAGAGCCATGAGATAAGAGGATACGGGGCAGGAATCTGAAGGTGCTGAGGTATCTCTTTGTGCTGTAGTAGGGGGGAAGGCTTGAATATTATCAAGTTCCTAGGGACTATACAAAGGCAGCAAGTGGCTATTCTGGTCGACAGTGAGACTACAAGCAGCTTTCTAGATCCCAAACTATTGTGCCAATTAATGAAGGAACTTGAGAAGGCTAAACCAGTGATTGTGATAGTAGCCACTAGCCAATGGTGAAAAGGTAGTGAGTGATTTAGTTTGTCAAGGTATCGGTTGGCAAATTCAACATGAAAACTTTAAGAAGGATTTCCACCTAATGGGCAATTGAGTCAGAGCTCAGGTGACAATGACTCTACCATTACTATAAACCGATCAATTGTTGAATTCCAAGGAGTAGCTCAAGTGGCAAAAGAGCTTCTTTATGGTAAGAACTCAGGTTGAGTAAACCCTCGGACCATTAAACAGACGGGAAAAGACCTGAAAAATTTCGTTGAACTGTTGAAGCATGTTTTATACCCCGTAGTATATTTGATCTAAAATAACAGTAACAAAGGATTAGACATTTGGTTCCATCAGTATTCAGTATTATTAACCAAAAAACGAAAGCCTCTATATTACAATTATCATCAATTGAAGAGCATTCATTGAAATTAAAGTGAAAACAATGCTGTTTGGGCTTCTACATTTCTACTATCTGATGCGACAAACAAGAATATATTATATATTTTCATTATGATCCACAGAAAAATGTCTACATTAAAAATTTGTAAAAGAATAAAAGTTGGAAATATAAGATGGAAGTCCACAGAGTATTTTCTTTTTCATATATCAGAGATTTGCTTAAGGAATCCTATTCCTTCCGGAAACCGCGCAGCTTCTACTTCTGGGATAAGCAACCGGAACCACCTTAATATCTCCGAAATCACACGGCTTGTCCTCGTCAATCCTCCCGACAGCCACGCTGTGGCTACGCGGCAACACGTTCCGCATTCCTCCTCCTCCGGCGGCAGATGAACCACTCCTCAACGACGGCTGCTGCCGGCGCCGGAGAATTTCCGCCTCCACCTTCCCCCCGAGGCTTTTCGTGGAAGCGATCCTAATAAGCTCTCTCATGTCCTCTTCCACACTTGACGCCGATGACGCCACGCTAAAGCTCCTAGGCAGGGAGTAAATATGCGGCGCCGGACCGCCGACCACATCCACCGCGCCGGACCCGAATTTCCCGGAGCAATCCGACAAGCTCCGGATGTAGAAATCTCTGGCTCTCATCAAAACTCTAATAGGCGCTTTAATGCGCCTACTGAATTTGCTCTCTGTCTTAGCCTTTGCGCTCATCATCATCTTCAATTCAACATTTGCATTATTGGCAAGTAGAATATGTATGCATATTTATATCAATTAATGGTATATTATATATTATAATAAACAATTTTGATTTAGGTAATCATTTTCTGGGTGAAATTGACTTTGTCATCTTAACAGACAAAGACTATAAAGTGAAATCAATTTAAAATTTTCATATTTAACTTGTTCATTCTTAATTGGCACACAAATTAAGAATGTCTAAATAATTTATATGGAGAGTTACACTTAAAACCTTATAAAGTTATTTGATCAATTTAATTGGAGTTGTCTCAATTATAATTAATAATGAAGACGTGAAAAGTGGTTTTAGATTTATGACTAAATAAATGAATATATTAATGTTAATATGAAAATGATGGGGTTGACTGTGATGATTTGATAGACTTGAGAAAGGATTTACATATGGCTTATAATCTACGATGAGGAATTTGTCAAAAATGAGCTGATTAAATTAATATATTTTTAAATTTTAATAAACTATAAACCCATTTTTTAATCAAAAATAAATAATCCTTTTTTATATTCTATTAAAAAACTATATAAGGGTGGAAAATAGTGTGTCTCTATGTTGAATTTCATTGCTTTACTAGTTATTTATAATGAGTTTCCGGCATGCATGGCGCCAAATGCATATGAGTAATTAGTTTGTATTCGGGTCCCCTTTAGATCCAAAAAAACGATATGCTATAAACTTGTTCTATTTAATGAATTTATAACTTTATTACAACCCAACATAGGCTTCGAAAGAAAACTTAACATAATGAAAACATTTCTTATATAATTCATGCAGTAAAATTAAAATTATACGCTCAATGTATATTAAATACGCTCTTTTAATTGTAATTTTTTTTTTTTGAAAATAAACGTAGCTATTCCATTAATTCATAACATAAAACGTTTACATCAATGATTAATGAAATGGTAAACCATTCCTTACAGTCAGACATAGAAACAACTTTTCTAACTATGCTATAGAAAACTTGAATCGCAGACTGTTACATAACTAGGAAGCTATGTTCCTTCAAGGAGCTTAAAGCTTCATCAAAGATTTGGGTCTTCATCATCATTCTTTTTTGCTCGCCCAGGATAAGATCAACACTTGCCGAAACCAAACTAAACGATTTATGCTAATGATAATGAAAAGCTCGTGAAAGTAATGAGAGGAAAAAGCCCGTGAAAGTAACGAGAGGAAAACATAATAATAGAGAAAATAAAAAGTGGTAAAGCCAAAATAGGGTTGGGAGTTCAAGACTACCAACACAAACCCCAATACCTACCTACTATTATTTTATTCAAAGGGAAAGAAAACGGAAGAAGAAGATCTGTGGCGGTGGTCGGAGGCGGACGGAACTGCGACGGTGATCGGGGCGGAAGAAGAGCGAGAATAAACGTAGAAGGTGACCAAAACCGCCGGCTCAAAGCTCCATTAGAGCTCCGGCCAGAGGCCGGCGGTGGAAGCCGAAGTTGAGCAGCAGAGAAAAGCTTTTTGTTTTAGAGAGAAAAGGGATGCAACATTAGGGTTTACACACGACCTTTTGGATTGATTCCTAATTGTTTTAAAAAAAAAAGGATTTTAATTGTAATTTTTAGTCAGCGAGATTTTTTTTTGAGCAAAAGTATTGCTATCATTAGGATATGGTAATGTTATTATGGGAAACCCTTTCCTCACGTATGTCATAAAAGTTCGAGTTCTGATCACTTTCAAAATTCTTAAAATTAATTAAAATTTACAACTACCAGTGAAAGTGATTAGTAGTTACAACCACTTTTTCTAGTGATTGAAACATTTAGTTGCTGCATAATGATCGGGATGGACCCTAACTGAGAAGATATGTTCAAGTTCATTCATATTAAATGAGTTAATTCCATTTTTGGTCATAGATTTATAGGTGACAATCCATTTTAGTCTTTTTTTATTAGAACATCCACTTTTAATTTGGTCATAGTATTATTGTGGCATGACCAATTTTGGTCATTTATCAACAAATCAGTTTAAATATCGTTAAATATAATGACATTTCGGTCTTCAATTATGAATGTTTTCAAAAAAATAAACATAAAAAATATAGCGGTTCAACATACTTTGTATAAAAGAGATTGAAATGTCTTTGTATTTAACGATATTTCAACGATTTTGTTGCTGGAGGACCAAAATTGGTCATGCCACAATAATACTAGGACCAAAAGTGAATATTGTAATAAAAAAGGACTAAAGCTAGATTGTCACCTATAAATCTATGACCAAAAATAGAATTAACCCTATTCAATTTAATTTGATACCATTTAAAAAAAGGGTGTGACTAAGGTAGCAGTCTTGTGAAGGAACCGAAAACTTTGAGTTATGTGAACGGGTGAAAATGAAGTATTGACTCTTGACAGGAAGTTGGCAGTCAATTATTTGAAAATTGAAAGTTGAAGACAATCATTATTACGTAGAGCATCCAAAAACATATAAATATATTATTTTAACTTATAATAAAATACATTATCTTATCTAAAAAAATTTATTATTATAACACATAAAGTACATTATATATTATTCTAACACATAAAATACATTATCTTACCCATAAATTTCATTATTCTAACACATAAATTAAAATAAATTGTTCTAACTCATAAAATACATTATCTTACCACAAAATATTCAATATTCTAACACACACCTAGAGCAAGAATTTATTTATTTTTTAATATAAAAATAACATTGTTTTGGATCGTGGTCTACACAATAATTTTCCGTCAAGAGTGGGTTTGGGTTTTCATGAGCCTATCCATACCGGAACCTAAACCCACAAACCTGATGAGTTTTGGGTTAATCATTATATTATTCCATTGACTATAATATACACAGATGCGTAAATCATGTATAAAATGTATATTTTTTATATACTAAATGCATATTTTTAATATATTAAATGTATATTAATGTATTTTTTTTTAATTATACTAACTCTATTACAATGCAGTATCTGTTCATAACTACAATCTCAACCTATTGAAGCACAAGAATCAGTATAATATCAAATAGTATACATTTAGTATATAAAAAAAATGTATATTTTATTTATGATCCACACAACTGGATCATGCACAGAAATATTTAACGTTTTGGGTAGTTGGGGTTTTTGAGTTTTTGGGCGTTGTTTGCAAGTCCAGTGCCTTGTGTATCTTTTAGAATGGGTGATATCCATGGACCTCACCTTGTGCAAAAGTTCCACTTTCATGGTTTTGATTTGGCAATTTGTGGTTTTCTTTCTATTGGATGTATCTTTTAGAATGGATGATTTGGCAATGTGTATCTTTCGTGAGAAGTGACTTGAAATATTCCTTAACCTTGATATACTTTTAGCATTAGTATTTAACAACAAGCTGGAATAGCTCAGTTGGTTAGAGCGTGTGGCTGTTAACCACAAGGTCGGAGGTTCAAGCCCTCCTTCTAGCGACTAATACTTTATTTTTTACACGCCAAAGTGGTCCAGTGGCCTGGGGGTTGGAACTTGGAAGTTGGTTAAAGTCAGAAAGGTCCATTAATGCAACGTGCTCACCCAGAAATTCAACGTCCATTATTGAAGTGCGTGCCAACATAAACATCCACGACGCAAAACATGTGGCCTGCTTGCAACTGTTTCACATAATTGATCCATGTTAATTCATAACGTTTCATTTACATTATTGTTTATAAACAATTAACTTTAATTTGCATATTATTCTAATTTTTTAAAGATTTTTTCATGGATTATTGTGATTTTAGTCTTAGTTGCGGTTATTAGTGAGACTATTTATTCTTGAAAAATTCATTAATGTCTATCATCTACAATGTCATCTTTGGTAATTTTTTTTTTCAATTTTCCTTATTAAAATTTTCAATACACATCTTTGGGCATCACCCTTATATGTTTTAGTGTTATACAGAACTTGTTTGTGGTAAAGATCTACATATTTGTCAACAAGAATGATTCATATCACTCGCATCCCAAGCGTTTGCCTAAATAGTTACATAATAATAACTTGTGCCTATAAATTCATGGGTATGCTGCAAGCATGCACTCAAAAGGTATCCTTAACTCAATCCTAGCTAGTATAGTTAATATTTGACATATCAGAGACTATATTATCAGTATTAAATGTAACATTTATATATAACAAATCCTGAATTGTTATCATTATTTGGGTTTTTAGTATTAACAAAATTTTGTATCAAATGACTTGAATTGTATAAAAATTCGATGATATATTCCCGTTATTGAGAATCACATTCTCTCTACTTCATTAAAATTTTAAAAATCCGCAAACCCTAATTAAGTAATACTCGCACAAAAAAAATACTTATGTGACTTCATGCAAGCAAGTTGCATAATAAGTTTGAGGTGTTCAAATATCTGGTGGATTTAAATATAATAAATTAGAGTTTGATGGAGTTAATATTCTATACATTACAGCTATTGAAAGACGAATTTGCATTGCTCAACAACGTAACCTCCAATGATATTTAAAATGTAAATTTGAATAAAAATTAAATAAATATAAGTACTACAGTAATTAACAATTATTAAGAATAATTAGGCTTTTTAAAAACTACTCATATTAATAACCTTTTTCATTTTCAGCTTATTAATGTAAGTATAAATATAATATAAACATAAATGTGCAGTCTAACTATAAGCTTAGACTTTTAGTTGGGTGGAGCACATAATTCAATTTGGTATCAAAGCCATACAAAATGTCATGGGTTTGAATAAAAGCTGTTTACCAAATACTTATACGTAGTACTAGTTATTTCAGTATTTGATTAGCCAAACAAATTAAAATTGGTCAAACAAGTTAAACTTAGATACCTTTAATTAATTTGGACCTCTTACAGTTATATGTATATATATGTCTATGAGATAAAAATGCATAAGCTGAAGAATTCACATTATTAATAGGATTTGGAGGAACATATATTACAACCCAATAATAACAAATTTAGGGATAACAATTTATATATATATCTTTATCAAGTGATGAGTATATATCCTGCTCTCACCAATCCTGCATGCGTTGACTTTGGATGTAAAAGTTCCATCCATGGGTGGTTATGAGTTTTGTTTGTATTTTAAAATTATGATAGCTATTCTACGTGATGACGGTAAATTATATCATGAATTGTGAATTAGTGATATAATTCATAATATTGTAGGTTTATTAAAAACTTAGATATATCAAATATGAGTTTATGCTCATCATTATTACAATATTGTAGGTTCATAAAAATGTGTCAATTTGCTAATTATCACTTAAACATATTATGCTCTATTTTTTAATAAATAAAACCAATGTTACAAATATATTACTAAAAATAATATTTCATTAAGATCTTTTAAATAACACTTATGGTGAAATTAATATCAAGATCATATAATTATAATCAGAAATGTTTAACTTAAGGTGAAACAAGGCAAAGAGACTTGCTATATCAAACAATATTACTTCAAGAGTACGACAATGCTTAGGTGAATACCAAAAAAAAAAAAAAAAAAAAAAAAA
>NC_044920.1:25673381-25691813 GCF_003576645.1 Ipomoea triloba
AAAAACAAAAAAAAAAAAAAAAAAAAAAAAAAATCAACAGTCCTTACAATGTAAGGACCGACCTATATATACAAGAATAAATTTTAATGGCTTCTTAAATGATCCTCAACATGTCCCAAACATTTCATGAGTGAAATGGGTACTCATAACATGCAGTTGTAATGAACGGCTATCGATTAGCTTTCGTTTCTCCAATCTCACGCACGGACCCAACCCTTACTTCTCATGCTAACTTGACCCTATGGAGTCTGCCTCTTTTACTCTCTAGCCTAGCTTGAGTTTCGTGAGCTTAATCTAATATATCCATCACTAGCTCACACATTTCGAATTTTAAGATATCGATAATGAGAGAGAGTGATTACACCAATTTAAACGACGCTCACACTTTGATTCGAACTTGGTCATTTCGAACGAAAAATTCAATATTTAATTTTTCTTTTCCTAACCGACATCAACGGGTTTTGGTGATGAGTTGATAATCACAACTTGCCTCCTGTGCCCTCTACTAGCCTTGCCTGGCCCCTCCTCCACTGCACCCCCACCCCTTCTCTTTCGAAAATCTACACATATTTTCCATCAACTCCCCATGTCACAATTATTCAAATTTTGAAATTTGAATTTGAATTCAACATTTTCTTTTGGTAAATTTTAATTTTGGTCAACTTCTCAAATATGGCAAACTTCATTTTTTTTCCACATCATTTTCTTACTCCATAGTAAATTTGTAAAATCACACCCCATCCTTTTCCATTTCACCACAATCCCTTTACACCATTTCCTCCCTATTACCTCCTCCTTTGGTCAACCGAGCCCAAGTCCTTCCCAGCCCGAGATCAAAATAACAAAATGTCAGACTTTGTTTCCTAAGTCAAATTTTCCCGCTTTATTCAGTTTTTTTTTTTAACAGTCTCCGTGCCCAGCACCGCTCTTCTTTCCTCCTACTCTATCTATTCTTCTCATTTACTAAAAGTGATGGTGGATTTGGAATAATTGATGGTTTGGCCAGAGGCTGAAGCAAAAGACTCAATGGCATGCTTTAAGGCATTTGCCTCTAATGTAGTTGCTTTACAGAAAATGTAACAGTCATCGGCAAAGAATAGGTTGGTTATTTGGGGAGCGCCTCTGGCAATGGCAATGCCATGAATGGTTCCCAAACTTTGTAATTTTTGGATCATAAGGTGGAAGACTTCAAGGATTAAAATGAAGACGTAAGGAGACATGGGGTCACCTTGTCTGAGACCTCTCCGAGGATGAACAGAACCAATAGCCCTACCCTCAAGAAGAATGGTGTAACTGACAGTGGAAATCATTTCACGAATCAAGCTAACAATGTGGTCGGAGGAAGTTACCTTTGCCTACCTTCCCTCATTGGCAGAAACAAAAGAGAAATCCTCGGTTTTATCAAAGATAAAGTGTTAGGGAGAATTAAGAGCTGGACTCACAGATTCCTTTCTAGAGCAGGCAAGGAAATCCTACTCAAAAACGTAATCCAAGCTATCCCAACCTTTGCAATGAGTGTCTTCCTTCTGCCTATTGAGCTGGGAAATGATATTGAGAGAACTATGAATAGCTTCTGGTGGGGTTGCGAGGGTGAAAGGTCCAGAGGAATCAGATGGAAAAGTTGGGACAGATTATGTGTACCTAAACGTTGGGAATTCTTGTGAATTACCCAAACTCGTTGGTGGCCAGGACTTACAAAGCCAAATATTATGCTAATGGCAATTTTCTTGACGCAAACCTGGGCAACAATCCCTCCTTTATTTGGAGGAGCATCCTTGAGGCTCAGACCACCCTTAAACGATGCAGTAGATGGAGAGTGGGTGATGGGAAATCCATTAATATATGGAATGATCCTTGGCTTCCAAGTACTAACTGCCCCTATGTTCAAAATGTTAATCCGGTCATTCAAGGAATCACCAATGTGGCTGATCTCATTGTTCCAAATTCTTCCAAGTGGAATGAACATCTTATCACCTCCCTCTTTGAGCAAGCTGACAGAACATTAATTCAGAGTATTCCACTTGCTGATTCTAAGGTGTCTGACAAAATCATTTGGACTGAGGATGATAAAGGAACCTACACTGTTATAATTATCTCATGGGAAGTTTGGACCCAGCTATAATTCCTGTCTGGACTAGATTCTGGAAGTTCAAGCTCCCTCCAAAAATAAAAACATTCTTTTGGCAGCTCTGCTCTTCCTCACTGCCAACTCACGATTGTTTAAGGTAAAAAATGGTTCAAGTCCCTGATGTCTGTCAGATCTGTAACAATGTTGAAGAATCAGCCTTTCACCTATTCATACAATGTCCTCTCGCAAAACAATGTTGGGATATCCTGGGAGATGTTAATTATTCATCAAGCACCACCTTTCTTGAATGGATTGTCCTTCTCTTTTCATCAAAATCTGATCATGATCTATGTGTTATCATTTCTATATGTTGGAAGATCTGGGATGCAAGAAATGAAAAAATCTGGAATAGTACCATCCTTTCGGCCTCCCATATTTGCCATTCTGCTAAGCATTTCTATTTTGATTGGTCTGCTGTTAATAATGTTATGAATGCTTCTGCCAGGAACCTTGTTGACAGCACTGGTTGGTCAAGGCCCCCTCCCGGCTTTCTCAAGCTCAACGTGGACGCGGCTCTTGATCAAGAAAGCAACAAGATGGGCTTCGGATCGGATTCATCCTTCGGGACTATACTGGTAAATTCATTGCTGCATGGAGTAACGTCTTCACACCAGCTGAGGCGGAGGCTATGGGCATTCGCGAAGCTCTGAAGTGGATGAAGGATCTCAGCATTGACAATCTCCTTCTCGAGAGTGACTGCCAACAAGCCATCAATGGCATCCTACATACTTTATTCTACTTCATACTTTGATCTCATTATTGATGATATTAGATACATAGCTTCTAGTTTTGTCAACTTAAGCTTTTTGTTTGCTAAACCGTCTGCGAACAGGGTTGCCCATTGTCTAGCTAGGGAAGCCTTGTCATTGTCTGACCGTATGGACTGTTTCTCCTCCCCGTTTTCATCCATTGCTCATGTTTTGAGCTTGGATCTTATTTAATGATATTCAACCTTTTCTTTTCATAAAAAAAAAGAGCATCCTCAATAGAAGAAAATTTTCTTAATTTTTTCAAGACACATAAGAGAGAGGAAAGAGAGAAAAAGATGAGAAAAAAAAAAGAAGGAAAAACAATTGTTTTTGGAAAAAAAAAATAATTTAATTTACGCGCCCAAACGCGTGCACGTCATGCACACGCCAATTGGGTGTGCATGGTGTGCTCAATGCGCCGATTCGTGCTGTTTTTTTTTTTTTCCTCTATCCGCATAAGCCCCCAAAACAAAAAACAAACAAAAACACTTACTGCAAATTTAATTTCTTATCATTCCTCCACCCTCTCTTTTCTATCTTACAATCTCTTCCCTCCATCTTGGCAAAAAAAAAAAAAAACTATGGGGATGTTTAATATATGGGGATGTTGGTAGTATTCTTAATTCAATTAAGCTCTCAAATTTCTACATGAATAATGAATTGTTATAATATAATTTCTTATATATCTATATGATATATGTTTAATATATATTATATTTATAATAAAGTTTAAAATTAGTGTGTGTATATGTTTACACACACTTACTGTATTAATTTTAATGTTAAACTAACAATTTGTGATATGATAAGAACATATAGAAATAAAAATTATATATATAGAACTTTAAGATTATATAGTATAGTTTTGTTATTTAAAAATAACTTTTGAATGTAGACTTATTTGAGTTTATAGAATGTTTTAAATAATCTTGTTAACTCCGTACGTATATGTCAACAGAACTTTTTTTTTTTAAAATAAAATGTGATAATAATTAGACTCTGAATAATTAATCAAAATCTACAACAAGATACTGAATTAATCGTTGGAAGGGCTTGTGCAATTCTCCTATTTTTTGTTCTGATTTAAAAGGTCTTTGGTTGGTCACTTGTTTGTGAATTGTGGGTAGAGATCGAGTTCTTTCCCTTAAAGGTTTGGTCTAATGAGCTTGTCAATTTCTTATTCAGTTCAAGGTCGAGGTAAAGGCAAAAACAACATTATATTGCCTTGAATCCTATCCATTTGAGTATTGGGTTTGGGTGCCACTTCTTTGTCTATTCATCTCGCTTATCGGTTGGTGACTTGCGTCAGTTGCGTGTCAAATTGCCTTCACTTTTAACTTTATTAGCTTACATGTGTGTCTTTTGTAATTACGAATTATTACACAATAGTTTGATTTATTCCATAAGAAATAGCGGTGAGTTTCCTTCGTCAGCTGAAAACTTAACATAATTATCATAAACCTAAAGTTATATTACTAAAAGAAGAAACAAAATTAACAAAAATTAAAATAGCGGCAGCCAATGAATCAAGGTTACTATTGAAAGGCGGCTGAAAGGAACAGGCAATCTTCTTTCTTTGTTATTATAAAAGATAGGATAGGATTTGATATAGTCAGACTATTTAAGACATAGTTGGTGTCCAACCTCCAATAAGCACCAAAGGTCAATTAATTAAGCCTCTGGCTGCTGGTTCACAGATAACAAGCAATCATGTTTCTGCCCAGGATACACTGCGTATTAAACAAATAATATAATTATTTCATATTAGAATATTATCTGAAACTCTATTCAATTATTATATATATTATTGAGTAATGCTTGGAGAAATATGATTTCAAAGAACACATGGAAATTGGATCGAAGCTAATGAAGCTTCAATTCAAATGGGCATAGTAATTGGTATCTAGAAGAATAAAGGGTTACTGTTAGTGCCTTCTTCTACAAGTAGATATGACTGTTATTCTGATCTAATTCTTCAACGTATAAGTTGAAATTAATATTGAAAAAGGTTATTAAATTATAATTAATTTTGATTGTTTTTATCATTTTTTTTTATTTTTCTCCCAAAAGGTTGAATCTTCAACCACTAACTCGATAGAGCATCTAAATGATGTAAATCATGATAACTCGGTAAAACACAGGTAAACCCCACTCCTGACTGTGTGAGTAGTGAGTAAACCCTGCCGGCAAAGGACCACAAGGAAATCCAGCCTAGGTCATAGCTGACCGGCTCAAACCTAAGGGCTTGAGATTCGAACCCACGACTTCTCGACTGCAGGTGTAACTCTCTTACCACTTGATTTTTTATTTTTTTTAGTTGGATGTGGGGTGGGTTTTAAACCGTTAAAATCCAGCATGAATAAAGAAAGAAAAAACTAATATTAATTAAAAGTGTGCAGAAATTGAAACGGAAGATTATTAAAAAAAAAAAAAGAAAAAAAGGAGGAAATAATTGAAGCAATAAAATCAAAAGGTCAAACATGAGCAATTGACGTCAGCACATACATATAGAGGGGCATTTAGCCGCCATTAAGGACAAACAACAATAACATAACCCAGAGAAATTTTAGGTAATATTATATCATAGTCCAAATATGCTCCATGCTTCCTTGTTCCTAGCTTCTTCTTAAATCTTAATTATATGTTTTAATTTATAAATGACTAAACAAAATGGGGTGATCAATAATATATCCGTAATGTAATTAATGTACCTTAATTATTGTGCTTCTGGATGGTTTCCTAGAAGCTCTCTCAGCTCCCTTTTACTTTATATAAGTTTATATGACCATTTATTCAATATTTATCTTACATAAATATATAATTATTAATTAAAGTAAATAATATAATGCATTGCCAATTACCTTGTAGTCAAGTTGCATACACTGACTCTCTTAAATGGGAGGTCATGTGATTGGGCCTAATAGAGACGATATGAAACTTGGAAAAAGCTCAAGTATACATACAGGTTGTAAGTTGGTTAAATTAAATGTTTGAAATAATCTCGATCTCTCAATAGCAGCAAGAAGTAACTTTAAATTAGTCAAACTTCACTGTTATCTTACATTGTCAAAGGTTATGGTGTGATGAAATATATAAATTAATATAATATGTAGAAGCAAACAGTGAATGCATCTTATATAATAGCAACATAGTACCCAGAGTGAAAGACGAATTAAACTAAACAATTACTATGAAGTCACATTCATATGCTAGTACTTCTTTATCTTTATCTTCATCTTCATCTTCATCTTCCTCGTCGTATTATCCAGTTGAAGTGCATCAGTACCGAGAAGGCAAAGGGAAAGGAGGAACCAAACCACAACCTTCTTCATATCAATCCTCAATCCATGGTAGGGTTCCGAAACCCATGACTAAAAAGCTGCCAATAGCTCCATTCCCACGAACACCACCTAAGATTTACAAGGTGGAAGCTGAGAAGTTTAAGGAAACTGTCCAAATGCTGACGACCGAGCCTGGGTTCCAATCCAACAACCCTAGCAGGCGTTTGCAGGAAGTGGCTCCTCCTCCCCTCAATCTCAAGCCCAGAAAATGTAGTCATAATAATGAGATAAGATCTGAAACAACGTTACTTGAAGGAGACATCCCACCGATTCTATCGCCCAATTTTTTGGGTGACGGGTTTAGTCAACTCTGGGTGTTTAGCCCGATTGGATTCGGGCCTCTCTCGCCTTCTTCCCTTGCACAATGGGCACCCATTCTTCCCAGCCCGGGAACACTCTCGTCCCTATAGGCAAGTGCAGTTCGATCTCTAAATTTCTAGCTGAACTGTGATTGCGGGTTTTCCTTTTTAGTCCTTTTTTTTTTAGGTTTCCAAGCAATTATGTTTTGTTATTATGGTTGTTGTTGGCAAAGCTGGTTTAATCAAATGATTGAGATTATGAATTAAGATTGATTTATAATCCATCTGATTAAATAACCTTTACCAAATTACATAGTACCTTCTTTATGTTTGCATGGCGACTACGCATGATGTCAATATGTTAATTACTCTTTATGGTATTGTATTTTGGGAACAAGACAGGACCACTAATAAAAGTTCCACTTTTTACTTGAACATAACATTACAGCTCTAAATTAAACGTGTTTAACATGTACTAAAAATATAATTATCCTATTTACATGGGATATACTATACGCTAATTAATTACAGAAGCCGATATATTGCATTTAGTATTTTATGGGTCTGAAATAGTTGTTGGAGAATTTCTCAACCTGTGCCCACAGCAATCCTCCTAGCGAAAACCCAGGTTTTTCACCACTGGACGAGGTTGTCTGACTAAGCCTGCCGGGTGACTTGTGAACCACCAGAACAGTGCCGCCGATAATTTCTTTTCTCAGGGATTCTAATGTTTCTGGTTTGACAGTCTGCCCTGAGACATCTTTTAAATAGAATGTACCTTCTGCCCTGTCGCCTCGGGTTCCGATCTCGGCCATGGTTATGGACAGACCGTTCTCTCGGAACACCCTTGTGATGTCTGATAATAGGCCTAATCTGTTCTGTGTGCAAACGTCTAGTCTCAAACCCTGTAGACGATATGATGTAGTTAACATTATGTCACCATAGATAATAAGGTATAAAAGTATAAAACCAACATTAAAAGGTTGAATAAATCGAAATTTACATGAGAAATTCTCCTCTCTGTTGCTGCAATCAGACATTGAGTCAGTCTGTGCCTTTCAATTTCGGAATTCAGAGTCCATCCATCCTTGTGCCTTATATAATACTCCTGATATTTTTAGGCATGCATATACACAATTATAAAGTATATTAAAAATCTGCGAGTGTAACTATTAATATAAGAGGGGAAACTCCAACCAAGTTAGACTGTTAAAGGACTTAGTAACCACAAAATTATAAATTTGACTCTCAACAGGAGCAACCTATTGGCCTTCTTAGTTTGAGTCTGTCAGCTATGGACAACCTAGGCTGATCAGCTAGGGTTATAAGACAGCATTTATCCAATATCGGGTAGTGACTGAGAGGTTTTACCTGGAAGGATTTGGAGTCATGGGAGCTAATGGAAGCATGGAAAACAACATAATGCATGTCTGTTAGAGCACAGATGGTGTCAAACAGCAACTTGGGTCGGTCTCCACTTCTTATGGTAACAATGGAGTAGCCTCTCTCTTCACAGTTCTCAATTTTGATGTATGTTTCACTGGTGCAGCTTCTTTTCCTGTAACACCTCCCATCATCGTCACCGTTACCACGTTCAGGAGCAGAGCAGCATTGCTCGTAGTCGCTGTCCCCGGCTAGCAACTGGTGCAGCCGCCTCTCGGTATGCGTCTGCCCAGGCCCGGCCTCAGACAGCCTCATCACACTCCTGCTCCCCCCGCTGCAGTGATGGGCGTCGAGGACGTTCTCGAGCTGGGACAGAAGGCGTGGCAGCTGGGAGGGGTCGTCCACGTAGAGAATGCAGGCTGCTCGGGCGTTGTGCGTCCACACCACGGCTGCAGAAATGTGGCATCCCGTCTCGGCTAGCACGGCCGATATCTCGGACATGAGTCCGGGTCTGTCTGTTGTGGTCATTTCCAGGGCTGTGTGGTTTGTCAAGACATGCCACGGCCTAACGTCTCTGCCAATACAGGGCCCCGGCCCCTCCCGGTCCTCCCTCGACCCCATTTTATTTTCACTAATGGACTGTTACACAAATTAGGCATTTCCATATGATTCACATTTAATTCTCTGAGGTTTTATTATGACATAGCAGAAAATAACAAACAACTAACATACGAACCTGTTGAATGTAACGGATAAGTTTTTCGTCAGTAATTTTGCAGCCCAGTCTGTCCTTCACGTGGAATACTGCCAAACATGCAACAACATCACCCAAAATTATTAGTTAGTCAGGTTATTGAATTAGTAGGGTTTACTCAGTGCATACTATCTGATAATGCTGTGAGTTTCCCTCGTCACGGCACAAACTACTTATACAGATAAGCTAGGCAAGTATTTCATGTTTTTGAAAAATCTTTTCTTTATACATAAAAGAAAGAGAGAGAAGAGTACACTAACCATCCATTAACCAACCACCATCAGAGCAGATATAAGACTTGGAAATGAGGAGATCAAGATCTGTCAGAACTTGGACCATCTCCAGCAATATCCCATGCTTATTTGCACTGTCAACCTGCCACCATAAAATATCCCAAATGAAAATGATTGATTTCCTATCTCGTTTCTTCTGAATTAACCAATAATTAATTTAATAGAGACTATATATTTATATTTATACTTATATATTATATGCTCAACAACCAATAATTAATTTAATAGAGACTATATATTTATATTTATACTTATATATTATATGCTCAACACGGCCTGACAAAAAAAAAATTGCATTCATTCACTCAAGGGCCAGAAAAGGACGTTCAGGAACTAGTTAAATGCCCATTGCTTAATCAACAAGTACCAACTAGTAAAAAATTAATAATAAATAATATATATAATACAACAAGGTTAAGACAACGGGTGCATACTCAGCTCCCATATGGCAAATATTAATTAAGGTCGATGAATGCACAGTAGAGTGCCACTATTACAATGCAAACACCCTCCAACTTGCTTAGTTGTTTTCAGTTTCAGCTATATATATATATACACACAAACTAAAATGAGCTGTTAACTTAGAGATCTTTGGCGTCATCCGTCCACCAATATTGACCATATGTATTATTATCTTAGAAAACAAGAAACAATTGAAAAATTAAAAAAAAAAAAAAAAAAAAAANCAAACAACTAACATACGAACCTGTTGAATGTAACGGATAAGTTTTTCGTCAGTAATTTTGCAGCCCAGTCTGTCCTTCACGTGGAATACTGCCAAACATGCAACAACATCACCCAAAATTATTAGTTAGTCAGGTTATTGAATTAGTAGGGTTTACTCAGTGCATACTATCTGATAATGCTGTGAGTTTCCCTCGTCACGGCACAAACTACTTATACAGATAAGCTAGGCAAGTATTTCATGTTTTTGAAAAATCTTTTCTTTATACATAAAAGAAAGAGAGAGAAGAGTACACTAACCATCCATTAACCAACCACCATCAGAGCAGATATAAGACTTGGAAATGAGGAGATCAAGATCTGTCAGAACTTGGACCATCTCCAGCAATATCCCATGCTTATTTGCACTGTCAACCTGCCACCATAAAATATCCCAAATGAAAATGATTGATTTCCTATCTCGTTTCTTCTGAATTAACCAATAATTAATTTAATAGAGACTATATATTTATATTTATACTTATATATTATATGCTCAACAACCAATAATTAATTTAATAGAGACTATATATTTATATTTATACTTATATATTATATGCTCAACACGGCCTGACAAAAAAAAAATTGCATTCATTCACTCAAGGGCCAGAAAAGGACGTTCAGGAACTAGTTAAATGCCCATTGCTTAATCAACAAGTACCAACTAGTAAAAAATTAATAATAAATAATATATATAATACAACAAGGTTAAGACAACGGGTGCATACTCAGCTCCCATATGGCAAATATTAATTAAGGTCGATGAATGCACAGTAGAGTGCCACTATTACAATGCAAACACCCTCCAACTTGCTTAGTTGTTTTCAGTTTCAGCTATATATATATATACACACAAACTAAAATGAGCTGTTAACTTAGAGATCTTTGGCGTCATCCGTCCACCAATATTGACCATATGTATTATTATCTTAGAAAACAAGAAACAATTGAAAAATTAAAAAAAAAAAAAAAAAAAAAACTTGGATCGGAAAAGCATAAACAAAGAGACAGATAGAGACCTTCACAAGCGTGCAGTCTCGGCATGTATCATTGTCAATGCAAACCCTGAAATTAAGTCCAGAAAACCATGACTAACAGTTGACGATTGATTTAATATAATTAGTTGCTATCAGAAATTAATGATGTTTTTAATTTGGATAATGAAAACATAATAACCTGGGAGGGTGGATTCTTTCTATGATTGATTCCACTGCCGGATCAACATACGGCTTGTAACCAATCTCCATTTCCTCAGATTACAGAGCTTCAGATGTTGCTATCCAACCCAGGCCAGCTGAAATATTAACATCAATATACTCAATGTTACTAATTAAGGAAAAGAACCTAGCAGCTATGGAGCATGAACAATTGCATCATTTGCTATTGAATCGGAGGAAGAAATTAAAGATGGATGCTTTAATTTAGCTAACAGAGATACCAAAAGTAGCAGCTAATTAAAACAGTCTTAAATTTCAAATCTTTCATGCTTTCTTGAAAAACCAAAGAAAAAGAATTATTTCTGGGGAACCAAAAACTGGGATTTTTTCACGTAGAAATGATTACCTAGCCGGAAAGAAAGCTGGTTTGGCTTTGCAGAGAATGAAGAAGCTAAGTTTGGGTCTTGAAACTTCTTTGGAGCTTCCTTGTTAACAGAGAGAGACAGAAATATCGAGAATAGGAAACCCGAGAGAACGACAGAACAGATATATATACAATTCTATAGTCAAACCATTATTAATTCTTTATATATATTTATTAATTGTGTATAATTAATCACGCAAGAGATTCGGCTAAAGTATATCTTAATGACGATCTGTCAGTGGAGTAATGGAGTGAGTTATCCTGGTGTAAATATGCATCAGCAATCATTATAAACATGTACCTAAATCTTAAAGATATTATTAATGACTCCGAAATTTAATGATTAATCCTACGATACGTCCAAATCTGTGGACAGGAGTGATTAGGATAGGTGGGAAGGGATGCAGCCGCCATGAAATGTGGCAAACTCAGGCAGGGTTAAATGTGACGTGGCGAAACGATTTGGCATATGCCTGGCTAGCTGCGGCGGCTCGCAGCTATAGGAAGGTACCGCGTGGCAAGATTGGTGGCCCACAATCTGTGCCCGTGGTGGATGTTTTGGTGTCGTGTCGTATCCATGTTGTTGGGCTGAATTGTCGGGTGGAGAATTTAATTGGATCGGATCGACGACTTTCTTCTGGTTTGGCCCAGTCATGTCCGATCCAGTTCATATCTTTTCATAATTTCATCCTCAAAATGCAAAGTGTTTCGTTCTTAGAACAATATGTTCTATTGTTGTGATCTAGTGTCACTCGGTTTACACTCTCACATAAAAAAGAGTGGATTTGAAGGGACTGGGTTCGAGCCCCAAGCAATTTGGTCGTTGAATAATCTGGTTTTGAGATTTGTCGTGTAGGTTGCTGATGTCTCTATATTACTACAACATGTATGGTGCTTATCGAAACGTGGTTTAATAACTAATCCTTTTTTAGTATCTTGAGTTGCAAGCAAAAGAAAAATTGATGAGTTTGAAAGAGGTTGTGAGCGAGAAGATGAAGAGCAGTGTTTTCATGAAAGATAAATACGAAGAAAAAAAAGACAATACTGAATTGTCTTCCCCTAAAACTGAATACTCGTTCACATGGACCACAGCTTTCAAACTGCTAAGCAATGCAGCATGCTGTTTGAGGTATATCAAGAATTACTTTCTCCTACATACCTCATTTAATGCAAATTTGTAAGGTGATTAAGGAGTTTAGGAAGCGCTACGTACTAAAGTATTATTTTAATTCAACTACAATCTCATTTAACAATATATAATTAATATATATGTGACATATGTTATTCAATTTCATTTTATGCACACTATAGTTTTATAAAACATCACCAAAAAAAAACTCAACACACCACATAACGTAACAAACATAATGACTCCCGGTTCTTTTCATTAAAAGAAATGGCGTTGTTTTTACTATAATTCATGTAAATCATGGTTCACTATATAATGATTGATAGTCTAATAAAAAGGCTGTTGTTAATAACATGCATCATATTTGGATTTAAATGTTGATGGACTGGTAGGCCTGGGATATGGGTTATTGTACTGGTTTGGTGGAGTCTAGATGAATAAATGATGGCTATTATTGGGCTAACCTTAATGGATCATCAGGATGTAGAAAGCCCATATTCCTAATTGGGGCAAATTATACTGTGCACCACGTACCTAAACGACGTCGTTTTGAGCATTGTAAACTAATCGTCTGTTTTTTTTGGAAATCACGTTTCCCGTTTCGACCGGTCTCTGTATTTATGTTAATATTCTGTGTATTCCAGGCAATCATTCTGTGTATTCTAGGCAACCGTTATATGTATTCATGTTAGTAACACATGTTGTGATTTAATGTTAGTAACACATGTTGTGATGTGTTTGTGCATTCGAATGTTTAGGATGATGAGTTCTGTGTATTTTGTGTAAATATTATGTGTATTCATGTTATTAACACAAGTTGTGATGTGTTTGTGCATTCGAATGTTAGGAGTATGAGTTCTGTGTATTTTGCGTCAATATTCTGTGTATTATGGGCAAACATTCTATGTATTCTAGGCAAACGTTCTGTGTATTCTATATAATGATTATGTGTATTATAGATAATGAATTCCCTGGAGTCATTCGCATCCATTAACATCTGTGTATTTTGTGTCAATATTCTGTGTATTCTGGGCAAACATTCTGTGTATTCTAGGCAAACGTTCTGTGTATTATAGATAATGATTATGTGTATTATAGATAATGAATTCCCTGAGTCATTCACGTTCGCGTCTACTAACACCAAAACGACGTCGTTTTACGTACGTAGTGCATATTGCTATGTGCACCGTGGTGCAGGGTATAACGATTGCCTAATTGGATCCCCATAAGTTATGTATTTTTGCATAATCAATAATATTACTCCCAAAAGAAAAACATTGTGCCATATGTAATTGGTTACATCACGTACGTATCAATTAAAGTTGTTTACACAAATCTAAATTTAGCAACACTTCATGAGTAGAAAACATATACCCCTCAGCTTGAATTTACAAATTATTTGGAAATATAAAGTAATGCGAGTTTATTTCAATCTCTTCTAGAAACAAAGATTGTGAAGTGACGCTTACATGAGTAGCTCAGTTGGTCACAAGGCACAGGCCGATTGTGACTTCCTGGCTTTAACAACTACACAGACCGATTGTTCCTCCCTTCAGAGTAATTTAACAACTACAACTTTGAAAGATCGTTCTTATGTTGGCATTGCCACCAATAGTTGTAGGGATTTAATTTGCTCATTTATATTTCTTGTTCCATTCGGTTAGTTCCTAGATCTGCTAAATGTTCTAGCCCCCACTCTAGTTTCGATGGTCTATTCACAGGCAAATTCGTTGTACTGGGATTCTGTCCCGCCTGACTTTGTTTCAATTTTCATACAGTAATCTATCATTGCTTTAGTTTTCAAAAAAAATATACAAATTAAAGGTGTAGAACTCGATTTGATTACTACGACAGATGGTGTGTTTGGTCAAATTAATGTCATTCTTTTCTTTTTTTAACGAGGAAGAAAATCCTCAACCACAAATCAAAATGTGTTCCGAGAAAATCAACTTCTATTATATCTCTGATGGATTGAAGTGTGCCATGAGTAAATTCTACTCCTATATAATAATTTGCAAGTCATACAGAAGAGGTAAACCACGATGGACTCGACTAATAGATTTTTGACATAAATTGAGCTCATAATATTTAAATACGAACTTATACTTTACTCACTTTGTCACCTTTTAGGACAAAGAATATATGCCCGATCTAGTCTAAGAATTAGGCTGCAATGCACCACCACCAATTGTATCCAGTCTCCACTCACCAACCCACATTTTGTCATCTAAACTCAAAATCTATTTCTTTATGTTACGTTAGTGCTGACAAAATCTTGGGGAATCACAATTCAATCTTAATCTAATTGTTGAATGTTAAATTATTGTTAGTTCACATATGTGCACGTGAACTTGACTTGCAATAACATTTTGAGCATCCATCCACCAACTACCAAAAGTTCATGCAAGAAATTTATACATATGATCTGATCTGATCTTCCGTATTCAATTTGTTGTCCACATTGGAGTCATCCATTGAATATTACTTTGCACACTGCCGACAATTATAATTTGCTACGACTCTCTCTCCCAAACCATCAAATTAAATTGCTATATATAATATATATATATGAGCCAACTTTCAAAACTAAGAGTATTACTCTGCCTCATCAATATTATCATAATGTTGAACAATTTTTTTTTTTCAAACTAACAACTCAATTAGGGTATTGTTTTGTTTGCTAGCTCTGTGAAAGAAAGAGAGAGACAATTGTTGGGCTGAGTTTTAGTACATGTATAATCTTCTTCTTCTTCTTTTTTGGCAACGAGAGAAATTTGTAACCACTATTTGTAGGTGTAGAAAGACCACATACGACAGGCTCGACCAAGAGGACATGTGTATTCATTTTATTTTTACTTATTACATGTCAATTGATTGTTAGTCGAAGGGTGAAATTTTTTAATTTCTCACTTCTAATCACATGAATTTGGTAACAATTTTTAGTATTGATGCATAACCACTATGAAAATTGCCACTATAAAATTATAAATACAACTTTAATTTTTCCTACACTTGTCATTCCGGCAAGTGAAAATTAAAATCCATTGACATCCCATCGATTTTGTCACATGACTTGCAAAAATTGCACGCACATTATTCTAAAAGAGTACATCAATTTGTCATGTGGATAGACATTTTTACTCTTGATACGATTACTTGCAAATTTTGTGAGAAATCCTTGTGGGGTTTCACCAAAATATATAGCCAAAGGTCAACCACTTATAATAATAAATTTCAATATTGAGAATGCCACCAAACTTTAATTTATGTGGCCAAGAGTGCCAATAACTAACTCAAATTAATTATGGTTGTGTGACAAGAGAGTATATAATATTTTTAGCTCCCTCCTAATACATATATAATCAAATTATGCGACAACCCCAACCAAATTGATCAGATAGTTAACTCAATAATAACAACAAGAATATTAGTTTGACTTTTGACGGAGTGGTCTATTAGCCTTCTTGGTTTGAGTATTTTAGTTATGGACAACCTAAACTGATTTACTTTCTTGTAATCAGCTAGCTTTTACGTCATAAGACAGATTTACCTATGCACACTCTCAAATAGTAGTTGTGGCTTCACTAAAAATAAAAATAAATCTCAGTTATATTCGCATGCATCAAGAAAATATGATCTTGATTGATTCTGTTTGTAATCATTCTCAATTCGCCACTGCACGCCATTCTAACCCTCCTACAAACAAACCAATAGCACAACTATCTAATAAAAGCAAATGCAAACGTAGAGATGATGCGATGCATATATACACGAGTGCCGGCCCTCACAAGGTGATACGAACTATACAAATGATGGATATCCTGATTCCAACGGAATTGAATTATATTCAAAACATAGCACGCAAGCAGTGAAAGGACAGCGGCCCTATATATGTGGCGATAACCTACGGCGTGCATACATATGGTCATGCGAAAAACGTCTGTACGTGCTTCATGCGTAACGTAACCATCGTGCAATAAATCAGGAGGGTACGTGTATGATTACGGTGAGGCAGAAAATCTCCAATGGGGCCGGCGACGTCTCAGATCAGTTCATAAAACCGGCGTAACTCCCCACCGTCTTTACCGGTGTCTGCCATATTACGGCGTTGCTGATGAATGGCGGTCGATGTACTGGTCCCTGGACCCCGCCCGGGCTTGTAGGCTCAACCGCCAACTACCACGCCGTACCCGGCCATAAGCCTGTCGTTCTCCTTGTAGTGACCGCCGCTGTTTACTGTAATTAATTAATTAGTATTAATCCACGTAATGCCTGCTCCACTTTAATTTGCATGCTGTGTTATAATCATTGCATGATTGGGTTAATATATTTCAGGTTCATTATTTAAGCCTAGCTGCGCTATACTACCACCCACCATAATAGGGTCCAAAAGTAGGAGATTTAAAGTATATTGCTCACACCAACAGCTCAGTTGGTTTTTAAGTTGTAAATTTTGGATAAGGACACACAATCAACTCTCAACCGTTGCAGCCCTGCCAATGTGGTGGGCTCTACCGGGAGGGATTTCGCTATCTGTGGGGCATAATTTAGAGTATTCTCAATGGTTCTAAGTTCTTCTAACCAGAAACTAAAGATGGTTAGTATTTTCATCTAACTTTGATGGGTGGTTGGGAAATTCGGACTGTATTGTGCTATGAGTGGTCAAAATTTTGGATAACACTTGTGTGAGACAGTCTCACGGGTCTCAATCCCTAAGGCGGGTCGAATTTTAGATTAATGGACCAGATCGTTAACTTCATTAATCAAATATCTTTCTTGTCTCACAGATTGAGCCTCGTCTTCTTGCCAAAAAAAATTTGTGATCTGATCATACTAAAAATCTTAGTTTATATACGTCCATTTTGCTAGTTGGAAAATTTTGGTGGCAAATGTCTAACTATTACATCATATTATCAACTAGATAATCTGTTATTTTATTTTATTTTATATTGACAATAATGTGGAAAAGAACCCCAAGACTATATATTTTTAAATTTAAATTCTTCATCACAAAAATGTTATTTTTTTCGATGGAATGTAGTAGTGTATAGGATTAGCCTAATTAGGTCTGACCCCCACCAGGGATGCAAAAATATAATAGCCTAAATGGGAGAAGAAAATATAATAGCTTAAGTCCTCGACCTATATCCAAGCCTGTCTATAAATGCGCACAACTAACAAGTGCTAAGAACAATATAATATTAAATGCTTCCAATGTTATACTAACCATTGCTATAAGACTAAAATGATTTGCGAATATGGTGGTTCATTTACTTGTTAAGAGTTAAGAGTGTATGTCATTTCCAATATAACGAGTAGTACTTGTTAAAATAAAAATTAAATATTTTAATTATTAAAAAATTATAAATACGAATAAATAAACATTTTAAATTTTAATTGTTATTATTAATTTTAATTTTATCAATATAAATTATTTTTTTTAAATATAAGTTTATTTAAATTTATATGAAACTTTATTTTAAAATATAAATAAAATTCTCCACAATACACGACATAAGATAATCTTTAATTGAAATTTACAAAATGACAAATATTGGATGTCTGGTAGAGGTCGATAAAATGATAGCACTTCAATGAGAGATGAAGGGTTCAAAATTTGTTAGATGTATTAATTATTATGTAGTTTTTCAACCATGATATTAATATATTAGTGATTAATATATATATATATATATATATATATATATATATCAAAAAGTTCAACAGAACTAACATCAAATTAAATAACTTGTACATCACATGTTACATCAACTTAAAAACTTACAAATTTGACTTGGACTACAACACTCTGATATATCATTTGTTTCTGGTGAATAAGTCGATACACAAAATGAAATTTAATTTAAAAAATTAATTTCAACCAAATTATATATATATATATATATATATATATATATATATATATATATATATATATATATATATAATTGGTTGAAATTAATTTTTTAAATTAAATTTCATTTTGTGTATCGACTTATTCACCAGAAACAAATGATATATCAGAGTGTTGTAGTCCAAGTCAAATTTGTAA
>NC_044920.1:25691838-25738730 GCF_003576645.1 Ipomoea triloba
TATATATATATATATATATATATATATATATATATATATATATATATATATATATATATAACCCAAAAAAAAATTGAAAATCCATTTGGGTTTTGACTTGCACCCTTCGATAGAGAGAATCTCTATGCAATACAATTTGACATGCACTCTTGTATATATATAGTTGTGCAAATCCACTCCCCAAATCAATGTGGGACAAGTGCTTTTACAAAACCTTTCTACCTTCATTTTTCAACTCAAATGGATTTATTTTGAGAATTAATTTTACATTCACCTATTATCCATTTTGAACTTATAATATATCAATTTTTTCGTCTCACAACATAAAAATCCGAAAGAGTGGACCCCACATATATTGTTTATACCACAAAATAGTCACTTTCTATGTCATTTTATGCTAAAAATTTCAACATCATTTTACTATTATCACCACATGCATTATTGATTTATTAATTAAGTTTGTAGATAAAGACATTTTTCTACACAATAATATTCCTTGACCACCACAGGTTCATGAGATAAGATTTTCATTTACGAGGTTCATTTAGATGAGTTGACAAGTTCAATAACGCAAGCGAAGCTAGTCAGTTACGATTCTGCTGATCTGAACTTTATATGTAATCTTATCTTATTTTATAGTATTGCACAAGAAAAAGTGAAAGTAGGTATATAAACATTCTCCGTACTTATATTATATAATATAAGAAAAGTATTACATAGCAACCAAATTTACCAGTCATACATCTTCATGATTTCAGTTTTCCTCAATGGGTATATATATGAGAAAAATGAACCAAACGTAGCGTAAGGCCAGTACAATCTAGCTAGGCACGACCAAAAACGGAAACAGAAGCTTTTGAACACACATTCATGGCGATTATAAGTAGTAATTTAACTGAGTCGTTACATATCACATGCATATGCAGACGCCCCACTATATTCATAGGAAAAAACACATAATTAAGAAACAGACCAAATAATAAACACTGTTTCTTAATCAGTGGTTAACGTATGATCTGCAGTAGCGTGAATTTTAAGGTTTGTTTTCCTTCTGTGTGTAGATGTAATCAAGGTGAGCCGCCAAAGTCCTCCGCATCAGACACTCTTCTTCCCCAACCCCTTTGCAGCTCTCCTCTTTCTCAATCACCTGCACCAATCCACCAAATCAAATTAATATAATGTTCAATAACAGTTTGGTTAAAACAGAACACGTTTTTCAATTCAGTAAGACTTATAGTTTAACTATCTGTTTAGTTGAAACAGAACACGTCTTTCAATTCAGTAAAATGGAGAGTATTGATAGATATAAATATACACACCTCATGTTGGGTTTTGTTGAGGGTGGTGGCCTCACGAGACTCGGGGAGAGGGCGAGAAGCAGAGGATAGTGTGAAGAGGAGGAGGAGCGCTACGATGAAAAAAGTGGTGGTTTTGGAGGGAGACATGTTTGGGTAGCTACAAGGTTATTGTAATCTGCGGCGATGGCTGCCGAGGTTGTTGTTGGGTGTGTTTTTTTTTTTTTTTTTTTNTTTTTTTTTTTTTTTTTTGTGAGGAGTGGTGGTGTTTGTGTATCTGATCTGCGAGTTGTTGTGTGGTGAGATGGGGGAATTTATAGCGAGGAATTATAGATAGGTCCAGGCTGTAGCGCCGTGTGAACAAGGAGACGAGTAAACGAGTATGTATCTTTTATTGAATTTAGTAGACAAGAATATTAAACCGCTAGTGGTTGACGTAACCGCAGGATGTCGATGGCTAGGGAAGTTTGAGCTTTTTTTTTTTTTGAAAATTTAAAAGGTGGAATTTTTTTTTATATTTTTTTAGTGTAATTTTTTTATTTATTTAAATTGGGTTAATGAGAATCACATTTCATGATGTTAAGAAAAGTAAATTCTACCTAAGAAGAGATTTTTTGTTGTCAGGTGGGTGAAAATTTATAAATTTATTCAATTACATATTTATCTTTTTAGGCATCAAAACAAAATTTTCTTATAAATATAAAAAATTTGTCTCTCCTTTTATAAGAGATTTGTCTCTTCCACAATTACACATTATTTATCAAAAAAAAATAAAATTACATTCCGGTACACATTTAAAGTTTCCCGTAATTTAATTTGCAATATGATCCATTATGTTACAATGTAGTACTTGTGTGTGTTTGTGTATATAGGCAGTATTGTATATATAACTTGATTATTTTAATTTTTAGATACTTAATTAATTTCATGACTTTGTGATTTTTTTATACATGTATGTATTGTTTTGTATTTTGAAAATCCTTGTTACAATCAATTTCTCATTCACGTATTATCCATTTTGAACGTACAATATATCAATTTCTTTGTCTAACTACTACAAAAGCCAGAATATAATCCACCTTAACCCGACCCAAATCGCATGTGAACCTCACTTATATTTATATCACAAAATGACTACTTAAAATGTCATTTTATGTTATTTTTTCAACATTTAGTTTTTCACATTTAGGATTAGGTTGCTTTTAAAAAAAAATAAACGCAAACTTAACTAGTCCATAGGAATAATGCTGGTCAACGTACTCAACTTTCTGAAACTTGCAACTGCAAAACTAGTTGAGCTACGGCTGTCGCGCTAAAGATGTAAGCTGCCATAGCTAATTGGATATATATTAATATATTATTGCTGCCCTGCTCGGCCGACTTAACACAATAGTTAACCAATCTGGTAGAATTAGTCCTTCAATCTTCTAGTTTTGGAGCATCTTTCATCACTCATCTCACTTATCACTTGTACCAGTTTGTATTCTTGAACTTATTTGACGGGAATCATCTACCACACTAGTTAGACCATATTCATGGCCTCATTATATTTGAGTTTTATAGTTGATAGGCAATATATGACCCCATGGCGTTTGATCATATATTCGCTCGGTACATGCTCCGTATCCCTTGAAGAACATTAACGATCCTATTCAAGTCCGGTCCGATCTGAACCAATATACAAAGTTATTTCTTTAGATTATTAGTTATTGCGCGACACCTGATGAGATCAGATCCGACCTTAGCACTCAAACCAGGACTCTCCAACCGAGAGCCGCTAAGCAAGAGGACAAATACCTCTGCTACCGCTTCGACCGATCTTATTATAAATGTGCTGGTAAGGAATCGTTACCCATGTATACCCACTAGAAGTGCCGCCGACCTGACCAGTGCATGCTGAACACGTGGTGAGCATACTGGGCGACCAACATATACATGATCCCTCCCAACTCCTATAAATAGTGCATTAAATGCATGTAGGTAGACTTTTAGGGTGTGTTTGGTTGGTGAGTTTAGGCATAAGGAATGGGTATGAAAGTGATTGCTTGTGTTTGGTTGATAGGTTTTGTGAATGCTACTATGAGTTTGGAATACCCCATTAATGACAAAACCCATACCCTTATTAAATAAGGGTTTCATCTCCCTTCCTCCTTTCTTCCCCAACTATTAATAATCATTCCCATTCCACTCAACTACCAAACATGTTAAATACTATCACCAAAACCCATTACCATTACCAAGTATTTGATACCCATTCCGATTCCGATTCCCATGTGCGAACCAAACGCACTCTTAAATTTCTACTGAACCTACCTATTATTAACTTAGGATAGTCTGACCCTTGCTGCAATTACCGAGCAAATATACTTACACTTATTAAGGGTGTGTTTGGTTGGGGGGTTTAGACATAGGTAATGGGTATGAAAGTGATTGCTAGTGTTTGGTTGATAGGTTTTGAGAATGTTACTATGGGTTTGGAATACCCCATTAATGAGAAAACTCATACCCTTATCAAATAAGGGTTTCATTTCACTTCCTCATTTCTTCCCCAACTATTAATAATTATTACATTCCACCCAACTACCAAACATGCTAAATACTTTCACCAAAACCCATTACCCTTACTAAGTATTTAATACACATTCCGATTCCGATTCCCATGTGCGAACTAAACACACCCTAAGATCATATTAGGCACATTTGTATACCTTAGTATATTTAACCACAATAATAGTTTTATAGTGTCTTATTCTACATGATTCGATAATGGAACATACTTTCGATCTATCTCTATCTCTACAAAACTTAGACAACAAAATGATTTTACCATGCAAAATTTAATTTTATATTACACCCATGTATTGAGTGCAGATTAGATTTAAATCTTTTCATGGAAGAAGAATATAATATATAAGAGATCAAGATGACTAAAACTATTAACAATAAAAATTATTTTTTTATAACTAAAAACTCGCAACCATTATTTAAGGATATGCACTGAACAAACTCCGTTCTTGTATAATAATTTACAAATAATAAAATATGAGAAGTAAACACAAATTAAAGAATAATAGTCTTAACACGGAGATGGTAGACGGCACATCTAGAAAGTATGACACTGTTTTGCAAGTTATTATAAGGTTGTTATTCTTGATTCCGCATGCAGAACAGGGAAATCGAGTATTTTTTATGTGTCAATTGTAGACCAGCCAGTTTTTACGTGTGAGGTACTATACACAATTTGATAGCATTTATATGTGTCAGAAAATGTAGCCGTTTAAATTGAATTGAACATATTTTTTTGGCAATGGTTGACCTTTTCCGTGTAGACAAGTAGTATCCCATTTGGATATATTGCAGATCATCATGGGATTGCAAGGAATTTAATTTCCTGGATATCCGCCATCAAACTTCAATTTGATTACTATACACTTCGTGATGATTAATACAAATATTAAAAAGTATATGTTACTCACCAATTAGGTAGGGGTGAAATGGCGTGAGACTTTTTCAACTTAATCAAAAGTGTCAAGACAGGAAATGCAGTTACCTTAAAACTCCTGAGAGAGTGCTTGAATTTGTCATCCTTTGAGATCTTACCTAGCACGCTAAACAATATTAGTCTCGATGTGTATTTTGCCACCCTTTGAGGTTCTACCTTGCACGAACAAAATTACTCTCTGTTTCTGCTTTATCAGCCTTTGAGATTTTACCTGATACACTAGACATGATTAGTTTAGGGTATGCTAACACTTGTTACTAACTATACCTTTTGAATGAACAAATACTACATTGTAACCGAGTCAGTAGAACTCAAAAAAAACTATACCTTTTGCCCTAGTGTAATTAAGTACTTTATCTTAACAATTTATATCAATTAAGGCTAACAGATACGGTAAGGGAAAGATTAAATCCAGCATCAAATAGCAAACAATTTGTAAATTTTATAGTCTTCTCTAAAATTGATAAAGAATTATATGATCAATAAAATCAATTCTAGTATATGTACAAGAAATGTTAGGTAAAGGCCTTTACTTCACAATCTAACAAGAAATGATTGATACAATAAAACAACCATTCAATCCTGTCTAAAACTAACATTATTATTGCACCTTAAATTAGTCCCAAGAAATAGACTAAAAAATTGTTACAAATTCTAAAAACGTACAGTGCAATCATATTATATTCATTTGGTACAATGGTTCGGCACAAAAGCACAAAATCTAGTAGATTAGAACATTCTTTTAACAGTATATATTTTACTAAAGTTGACCTGGCCTGCAATCAAAGTGCTAGAAAGCCAATGTGAAATGAATGAAATTAGTGCTGGACATTCTGAAATTTTTAAATTATGGACGGAATTAAAAATAAAAAGAAAAAGGGCCAATGTTTGAAAAGTAAATCCGTATATAATTGCCCAATAGTTATATCATGACTTGGGTCATCATACAAAGTGAACTGGTGTTTATTTACACACTGAATGTTCATAATATACACATTAAATTTTATAATTTAAATTGTGAACATTCAGTAGGTAAATTATGTATTTTGGATATGAGTTCACCTTGCAAGGCATACCTTGGTCCACAAAATAGTTTGTCGAATGATCCCTATTTGAGACAATTTTATTTTTAGTCATTGATTATTGTGACATTGTCACATTTAGTTTTACTTTTTTTTTTTTTTTTTTGGTATCATTATATGTATCCTTAACTTCTATTTGTTAAGTAGGTCCTCGTAAGACCATCTCTGAGACATATAACACTTTTTAAATAAAATTTAATATTTTTTTTATAAAATTATAAAATGTTTTACTCCGTACATTTTAACTAAAAATATTACACATTTTACGTTGGACAATCTTATACAAGACTTATTCTTATTTGTTTGCCACAAGACTTATACAACACTTTTATTCTTATTTATTCTTATTGTTATACAAAACTTACAATAATGAGTCATCTACTTAAATTTTGTCATTTCACTGTTTAAGAAAAAAAAATAAAAAATCAAAAGCTTGTCAAAGAAGGGCGGCTTTCGGCTCAAAAGCACCTATTGCAATTTGCAACTTACAAAATGAGATAACAAAAAGTAAGAATGAGGAGGTGAAAAAAACAATAAATCATAAATGTAAACCTTCAACACCCCAATAAATTAGGTTTTGACTTTTTTGTATATTGTTCGATAAATCGGAAAACGAATTATGAGAAAAAGAAATAAATCGAAATATGAGAAAAAGAAATAAAGTTGAACAATCACGGATCATGGAATTGATTTTCTGCTTTTCTTTTTCTGAGCATTGTTATATATATATATATAGACGGAGCCAGAGAATTGATTAAGCTGAGTGAGGGAAGAATTTAAATTACGTTAGAAATGTCAATGACGAAATATCATATAATCATAATAAGATTAAAACACAAAATACATTATAAATTACAATAGAATGTTTTTGATAGATTACATGATAGTTAGGGTTACGTTGAAGTCAAAAATATACTTGAGTGGGGTGAAAATGTGAAAATATTTATGACAAAATATTAAACATAATCAATTAGATAAAATAAGTTGAATAACATTATATTCATAAATACCTTTTAATTTTAATATTTAAGGTAGACTAAACAAATATTTAATTTATCTTGTGAATGAAAGAAAGAGATAAAATAAGAATATAATAAGGAATGTTAATGAAATTTGAACCTTTGACATAGGCTTTCTAAAATCAAGTTTGGAGTTCAAGCAACTAAGTTACTCAAAATATTAACAATTCGAACATAAATATAAGTTTTATATACACTATAATAATATATATATGTATAATGTATATATATACACATACATATTGATAGGGAATACCCCTCATGGACTGAGACCCGTGCGACCGGTCGAGTAGAGTTCGCATACAGACTAGAGTTCAGACTAATCGGACCCCGACCTGAAGTTCGCACTTCCCAACCTCCCTTGTGGCCCGACCTCACGATCTGCTCCCTAGACAGATCCTGCCAAGATTTTGTCCCGACCTCAAGAGCCCAACCCGATCATTATGCCTCATTGCGTTGCGGGGATAAAGAGCATCTCGCCCTACGTCTATGGTCCCAATCCTGTTCGGTAAGGGCCCAGTGCATGCTCACCACATGCCTGCCATGCCGAGAGCCCGAAATTTGTCCCTTAACTCTGCTATAAATACCTCATTAAATGCAAGAGAGGGGGACTTTTGGGTGCTTGCGAATAACTAAAAAAGGCTGGAGAACCTCTAACCTACTGCTATGCTACTCGAGTAACATATCTCACTCAACCGGATTCTAGCCTAAGTATTCTAGACTGACCCAACCTAGCTGTGGTTTATATTACATACCGTCGGTATTTGCTATATCACATATATATAAAAGGGTGGGGTGTGATAGGGGAGGGGGCAGCTACCCCCAAACTAGCTAGCTCCGTCTCTGTATATATAGGTTTAGTTTCAAATGTGAACCAATGCTATAATATGAACCTGTGAATCATTATTTACTGTCGATCTTGTGGTTGATAATGATTTTGACATGATAATATATATATATATATATATATATATATATATATATAAAAAGAGGAAGTGATGATGGATCTTTGAGAAAAAATAAGAAAGAAAAAGGAAAAGAGAGGGGTTGGGTCCATATATTTCTTTCACTTCAAATGACATTTTTGACTTTTGGTCTGCCTAAAATTTCTTCTGTTTCTTGTTCTGATGCATCAATTGCTTACTGGATTGCCTCAATTTCAATCCGAAAT
Source organism: Ipomoea triloba (assembly GCF_003576645.1). Lineage (NCBI taxonomy): Eukaryota > Viridiplantae > Streptophyta > Magnoliopsida > Solanales > Convolvulaceae > Ipomoea > Ipomoea triloba. The sequence continues at coordinate 25,699,908 of NC_044920.1, forward strand.
CTCTTTTCCATTAAATCATCTAGAAAGTGAGAGGAAAACCCCACTTTTTTCTTCTTCTTTTTTAAAAGTTTATTCTTTAGAACCATACACTTCTCTTGTAATCTCATCATCAATCCCACTAAAGCTATAATATGCTTTGGAATAGGGGTGAAAATTTCCCAACAAATAGTCAAATATATATATAAATAAAATCGTACTGTACTTCCTGAAAGATAATATTATATGTGTGAAATCTTAATTGAACTGATAATTATGCACCATAAAGAAAATGGACCGATAATTAATTTATACAAGGAAAGAAAAGAAAACTATCAATATATATATATATATATATATATATATATATATATATATATATATATATATATATATATATATATATATATAAATTTAGGTGTCTGTGACCCACAAAAATTCAATAGTCAATAATGAACAAAGTTATTTTGCAACGTCTTACAAATGGCGTGATCCCAGTATGAGATCATTATAATAATATTATATATATCAAATCTTGATTTAACTGATAATTTCAATTGATTAACTCAAAATAAGACTATATATAGTTAGAATATGAATACATTGTAATATTTTTTTTTAAAAAGAATGCATTATAATATTTAACTTAACAACACCAAACAATACAATATTTAATATGAAAATCCAATAAAAAATATTTTGAATGGTAATTAAATATTATTCTAAGATATTAATAATAATGCTTGAATTGATTAGTGGGAGGATTATTTGGGTCACAGTATATATTAGGCTATTCTTAATCCAGAAATTTCTCTCACTTTCTAAAATGGGGCCCACTTCCACATTAACAAATTTGTAAATTCTTCACTATTTGAAATTTGCATATTATATTATAAATATATTAACTAAATAATATAATAAGAAATAAAAAAGATAAAAAAAAAAGTACACAAATCAAATTTACCATGCCTTTTCACTCACTTTTTCATTCTCTCTCCTCTTGCTAATTTTGCAATTTGTCTCTCCTATTGGAACACACATGCCATTAAATAATAATAAATAAAAAAAACTCTCTCTTGCCACATAGATTAGAAAGGGGAAGATTGGCAAGGTTGAGGACAGCCTTAGTTGGAGGATTAATTAGGAAATGATATAATTGATTAGAATTTTACAATACTATATATAAGATTATTTGGCTCTCACAAACTTCTCTCAAAAAATTGATTCCTTAACCCTAAAGGCTCCACATCCCGACCCTTCAAAGAATGTGGGAAGAGGTAAATCACGGTAACTAAGTGGCTCAACAGACATAGCAAAAATATCAATACGCACAAGGAATCTACCAACTTTGAACATAATCTACATATTGTCACTGTCGAGTTTTGAACTAACATTAGTCTCTTCTCTCAAATATTACCTACTAAACCACTGAGTTAAACACGTGAAGGCGGCTCTCACAAACTTGAATGGTGATCGAAATGGCGAGTTTTCTTGTAACTCAAATATGTTTAAGATCCAAACGCCTACTTGAAAGATGATTTTATTATGATTTTAACAAATTCTAAGAGAAAATCCAATTTCTTGATTTACAGAAAACCTCTTACCACCAACTTGAAGGCGTTCTTCGTGTAAAGTTCGCCATGTGACTCTAGCCAACAAAAGATCACAAGAAGGTGAACTAGTCTAAATTTTCTATATATAATTTACTAACTCAAACCAAAAAAAAACTAATGAACAACTCCCACAAGGAAAAGCTAGATTCTAGCACAACTAACACAAATTCCATTGATCACCTAACATTCAATTGATGAGGTAACATGTTTCCTTATATTATTACATCAATAAACAACATACACATTTTTAATAGGATTATTATTATATAATTACCATGATGATTATTCCTAAAGACAAGACGATGATGCCATGTAGGAGACGATGATATTGTGATTATTCTCTTTTGACTTTAAGCCCCGGAATGATGTCCGTTTATACTTGGATTCTAAAAGCTGAATTTGGTGGTAGGACCTCTCTTGACTTTGGTGCCTAGCTTCCGTCTACATGCCGCTAAAATTGTAGTCAATATCCACTATTCCTTTGTACGTGATAAGCTTGGTCACTAATATTTATTCAATGCAAAATGTCCTTTTTTTTTAATCAATTATTTTGCTCAATTATATAACACGTATATGATGCATGTGAGCATGTCACAATATATATATATATATATATATATATATATATATATATATATATGTGTGTGTGTGTGTGTGTGTGTGTGTGTGTGAGTCACACTTGTGTGAGACCGTTTCATTGATATTTATCCGTAAGTTAGGTCGGGTCGGTTCGAGTTAATATGCAAGTGTAATATTTATATATACTAACAAATATAATGCTAAAATCATGAATAAAATATTTGTTACTTATAAGGAAAAAATATACTACGTAATACTTTTGAGAACAAATGTAATATTGTTATATTTTAATGTAAAAGTATAACTTTTTTTCCTAAAAAGTATTCTATTTTCCCTTAATAATAAGTAACAAACACTTGTCAACATTACTTATTATAAGGGAAAATATAATACTTTTGATGAAAAAAGTAATGCTTTTACATCAAAATATAAAAGTATTACATTTGTCCTCAAAATATTACGTTTTTCTTTATAAGTAATAAAAAATTTATTCCTAAGCTAGTTAACATTACATTTTTCAGTATAAGTATTACATTTACATATTAATCCGATCCGACCCAACCCAAATAATCATGAGGATAAAAATATTTGTCTCACATAAGTATAACCCTTACCTACTTGGTGACAAAAAAAATCTACCTCATAAATAAAGCTCCTACTTACATGTCTATGAAAGTATAAGAAGAAAAATAATAGTTTAACTGAAAGAAAAAGCTTTTAGAGATCATAAATACGTACAGTTTTTTTTTTTTTTTTGATATTCTTCTTTGTGTTCCTCTATGTACCGAAAGATTTACTTGAAATCTTTTCTACAACTGTGTGTGCCTGTGTTATTCTTTGTGGCAATGGCAACAATGTTATATTTGCATTTCGAGAGGGTGGTTTTTGTTTTTCTTTTTTATTTTTTATATTTTTGTTTTGTTTTCTGTTTTTTTTTTTTTACATGCCGCAATGATATATGTAGAAAAATTATTTAAAAAAAAAAAAAAAAAAAAAAAAAACTCTAACCAAGTATCTTGTGGTATGATATCATCACTGATGCTTTCCATAAGGTTTTAAGTTTGAGTTTCATCCCAATCAAGGAATGTGCTACTAGTTATAGAAAAGTATTTGATAAAGTACAATTCTTAATTGTTGTCACCGAGTCAATGGGACTACTTGAGCCCCCTTTGCTAATTCCATAATCGGATGATCAAAAATGCTACTCACCTCAATGTTTTATAAATTGACTTATTGATTCAATCAACCATTTACCAAACACTCCAAAACATGCTATTAATAGGTCAAACAACCAAACTTGGTCAACCAATTTTTGGTTGATTAGCCACTCCCCCATATGCTTTAATAACTTTAATTTTCAAATATATTAATTGCCATATTTTTAGAGTAATACCTAATGAGTTTACTAATTTAATAGATTATTCATGTTAGCATCAAGCACTTACCACTGCGCTAAAAGTTATAACTCGTAGCGAACACATAATTTTATTTCCTTATACTATCATATTTTTTAGAGACAAGATGCTAAATTTGACCTTTCAAGTCTCCACCTAATAATCTTCCTAGTCATCAATTGTTGAGCTTAGTGATTCACCAAAAATTCTTATCAAACATATTCTTACGATTTTAATGGGTGGGAAGTAACAAATAGCCTCTAAAAGTAATGCATAAAGTATATAAAAAAAAATGTTCAAAAGCCATTTCTATATTTTAAATTTCAGGTGTTTAATTTTTTTTTTTAAAATTGTCAAAATAAATTTCCCGTGCGCAGATTATTTTAAAATTTGTATTCTGTATGCATATTGAAGATATAGTTGTTGAAGTCTGAAAACTCGTTTTAAAAAAAAAAAACAAAAAAAAAAGTCTAAAAACTCAAAAAGCATAGATTGGAAATTCCTTTCCCATGCGCAGAAATCAAAGTAGACAATGGCCCACTCCCAAGTCCCACCACATAAACGTTTTCAACGATCTTTAATTTTATTGAATAAACTAAAAAAACAAGTTAAAAGATATATAGGGAGGGAGTCAAACACTCAAACCATAGCCATAAGCATTATCCAATGCTTACATGGGGATCATGATTCACGTAGTGAAATAGATGCCTATTACGAGTTAAATTTTAATAGAAAGTGTATTATATGTTCATTTTATTTTACAATAAATTAAAAATAAATATATATCAAGGTGTAAAAATTTATAATACGCTAAAACAAATTTGCAATATACTAAAAATAAACAAGTATTAGAGTTGTGCACTATATACTTTGTTGCCATTATTGGCCCCTGGCTAATTGTTTATATCATTTTTTTTTTAAGAAAATCATTAATTTTTATTTTTTTTAATACCCCGAGTTTTCACTATCAAACACTGTAACTAATCCTTTCACTAATTTGTAGGCATCTTTTTGGTTGGGACAGCTGGCCTGTAGATTTAAGACACTCATGTAATTAATAATACATGAATATAATAAACCTATGTAATTAGTGAGGGTGAAACTTTAGGAGCTGTTGGGCTAATGGAAGAAAAACCCATCACTATAGGGCCCAACTATGCAGTAACCCATTAAGACACCCTCTCTGTATAAAGCAATATTTTGGGCCCAAACAATGACGGGCCAGCTTTATGAACCTTAGCTCAGCATGAACAAGGATGATTTCAAACGCATGCCTGATTATCAGTTCATTAATGGTTAGTCCAATTGTGTAAGCAAAAAGTACAAAACTTATACCAAAATGGATGACCGAATGAATGTAACATGATTTAGTATTTAAAATTCACGAGTTTAATTAGTATCTAGCCCGTCACACAAGCGCAATATAATGAAAATTGGGTATGCCCAGAGAAAATCCAAAGTGAATAAGACATGACAGACATGCCTGCCTTGTACTATGGCACTTCACACCCCAGGGAGTATAAGATTGAACTAAGAGTTCTACTACATTACTCATAATCTCTACTCCTATATTTTTTCTCTATGATGTTGTAAGTTATTTATTCTGTGAGTCTCAAAGAAAATGTAAATATTAAAATTTTGAGTGAAGAAGTAAAAGTATGTTGTAAAACTTAGAAGTACAAGTAATATTTTCTTTGAATTAATTTCAAACTAACTCAAAAGAAGTGTCTACAATTTAGTGAGAGGATTAATTACTGTGTCGGACAGTAAAAACCTTGGGTATACCTAAAAAAAAAAAAAAAAACATATATGTCTGTATCATTTAATGCCATCTACTAGAAAATCACTTGTATTCACATCCCCATTCCCGTTAAAAGACACTAATACAATCGAGTATTGGTCGAAGTGGTCGCTAAAACAATGAATAAGCAGGCCAGTTAATAACTGCGAATATCCGGCTGTCTATATATAACAATAGCTAGAACTGATCCCCAGACTGGTCCAGAAGTAAGGACAGGCAGGTTCAGAGGAAAAGGAAGATGAGAGTATATAGAAATAAATGAGAGAGAGGGCATGCAGAACATTAATTATATTAGTACTGGTTGGATGATAAAGACTCTCTTATTACTCCCTAAAATAGCAATGGCTGAAAATAGCTTTTTTTTTTTTTTTTTTTGAAAACCGTAGTTGAAAGTAGGCAATGAGTAAAGTCTGCAATGATAAATGATAAGTAAACCTATCTAAGTTGTCCTTGTTGATCAGTTCAAACTAAAAAGATTAAAGGTGTGTTTGAAAACCTAAAAAATGAAATCACTTTTCGGGTTTTCAGTGTTTGGATGCATTTGGAAAATCCACGAAAACATTTTTCGTTAACGGTGAAAAATCAATCCATTTTAGTAGAAAATGACTTCCGCCAAATTTTGGCCCAAGCTACATCGACGAACAATGAACGGTGGCTTCCAGTACAAAGCCTTCTAGTACTCGTTTCCGTCGGACTGATTTCCGCCGAAAACCCTTGTTTGTTTGTTTGTTTTTTTTTTAAATTAAATAAATAACATTATTTTTTGTATTATTATAAATATTTTTATATTTTAAATAAAATAATTAAAATGTTTAATTATACAATTCTACTCATTTTCCATAATGCAACCAAACACTAGAAGAAAAATATTTTCTTAAAAAATAACTCATTTTCCAAAAACATATTTTTCAAAAGTCATTTTTTTGCTTTTCAAACGGAATCGTGTAGACTATTTTCATTAAGAATCAAACTTTCAATTTCTGATTGCCAAATCTAACGCCTGATCAACTTAGGTGAAAATAGCTTTTTGGGTGGGGAGGGCACCCCCAATCCCAGTACTGCAGTAGGTGTTCTTTTGTCATTCTCATCACTCTGCACTGCATTCTTTAATTTAATGCTTTCGCTGTTGACTCTCCTGTATTCATTCTGTGTTCTCTTGTGCAACCCATTGCTTTTTCTCAGATCTTATTTAGATTCTGTTTGAATTCTGTGTACACTGTACTCACCTCAACTCCTCTACCAATTCTTCCTTTAAAACCCCCCCCCCCCCCCCCCCCCCCCCTTTTTTTTTTTTTAAAAAAAAAAAAAAAAAAAAAAAAAGTACCCCAATTTCAAGAAACACAATGTTATGTATTTCAAGTTTTATTAACTTTTTGAAACATCTACAAATAATAAGGTAAATCAAAAGATGGATTTCAGCAACCTAATTAATGCATTTAGTTATATTATATTGTTGCGGTTTAATTAAGATATTGGTTACATTTTGTTGATGAGCATGTGACAAAATTCAGTTTATAGGTTTACAATATGCATCAATGAGCAAATGTTTCATCATTTGCTTCAATCTTATATACGGAGTACAGATACCATATTGGTCATATATTTGGTCCTGTTAGTATCATGACATGGTCGTACGATAAATAAACCACATGCAGCAACGTATAGTACACTGTTGTACTAACCTAGCCATCGTGACATTCGACCACGAATTTATTTTTGTTTATTTATTTTTTCTGAGTATTATTGACTATGTTACAATGTATTATTTGTCTATATATATATACTTTTTCAATATATTGTAGCACAAAAAGTCAATGCCTTACGGGGTTCAAACTGACAAGAGAGCAATAATTATACTGCTCAACCACAAGGTCTTTGACACCACAGCTTTATTAGATGTACACATTTGCATTAGTATGTCCGGTCACATTCCAGCCTACTACCTTTCATATATATATATATATATATATATATATATATATATATATATATATATATATATATATACACATACACACACACACACACACAATATCGTGGACTCCAATAACCCACTCCAAGACTCATGAAGGAGGTAAATTTTGAGTTACCTAAGTAGTTTTAAGTTCCCTGTCACCCCTACACTTTTGCGCATAGAAGATGTTCACCACCACTAATTGATCAAAGTCCTCAATGATTCCTCAAGTTTTCAGTTGGGACCTCCATCTACCTTTAATTTAATTTTTTGGGTCACAAGAGAAATCTGTAATCATTACCCTAAAGTGTGCACTGAGTTTCCTAAGTAAATTGCAAGGAAACCTTGTGAGATGGATTCGGTAGAGAGGTTGTTACTGACAAGAATTAGACCCGTAATTTTTTTTTAGTACAAGATCATTTTGCTTTACCTACTCGCCCACCCCTTTCAAGGCAACTTCTATCTTTCACTTAGACCGCCTATGCATAGCTTATAGAGAAAAAAAAAAATTGTTTGTACTGAAATTCAAAAGCATTATTAGATGTACATATTAGCAATATTAGCTTTAATTTATGCTTGATTATTTATATAGTTATACTGTTTTTAGATGTTATATATTACTAATGCTACGTGTGTAATTATTGAGCTAATATATACAAAGTATATATTGGAAATTGTTGCTTTTTGTAAGTTGTGATCATTTATAGCATGCCTTTATTAGTGCCATTGGGAGGGTTGGGCCAGGCATCACTTAACCCCAACGTACATTGAAACTCTTAAACGTGAACCCATATTTCTATTGAGATTAACTATTTAAAAAAAAATCGTAACCTCTTTCTTCAAAAATAAAAATAAAAAAAATAAAAATTGTAACCTCTTATAAAATTTGATGTATCTTGGACTCAAAAATAAAAAAAAATAAAAAAAAAATAAAATTTGATGTATCCGTTACCGCCATTAACACCTATTGTAGTTATAACAAAAGTTATAAGAAATTCACTATTTATAATGTTTTTACACAAATATTTTTGCAAGTCCATGCATTTTTTTAAATACAAAGGAAAAGAATGAGATTAAGTCTTCAAGGAAATTTTCATGGTACTATAATCAAAATTTTGGACTTCAAAATGAGCTAATTATAAGTTGTCATCTTATTTACGCCGCATCTATTGACTTTCCTATAAATACAAGTTGAACAACACAATCAAGTAGCGAACTTCTTATCATATTGAAATAAACATTTATGGGTATATATCTAATTTAATCGATCATCCCTCAACAATAATTATGCTCTTTAAGACATTTCAGCTTTAGTGCGCCTATATATGTCATGTATAGTATAAGAGGATATTTTTATGTATGATAGATTTGAAAGCAGAACTTGTGGTATTTATTAGAAAATATTTAATTGGTTTAGGTATAATTTGAACGCTGATGGCTTCTTTTAATCTAATCATTAGGTTAAGAAATTATTGGTGTGGTCTCGTCTCGTCATTGTTATTAGTTTATTCTTAATTTTAATCTAATCATTTAGTTTTTTGATAAAGTTTTTATTTTTGGTTGAGGTGATGACATATAGGCTGGAATTTTTCTATAATACTTTGGTTTTATTAGTTTCTTTTTTTTTTTTTCTAAAAATGGAAGTGGCAAGAGTATTTTTGATAATATCATACCTTTTTTGTTTCCTTCTTTTGTTGAGCTAATTAATTAATATTATCAAAATATCCCCATATTTGTTTAATTTAAAAAGACAGTAATAGACAATGAGTCTCACATTATAGAAATTTCAAATTACATGTCCCGACTAAAAGTTAAAGTGATAATTGGATTGTACTGTACATTTATATTTATATAATTTATGCTTAACAATTCTCGATCATAGTAAAAAATTGTGATGAGAGTATTAGGAAGAAAGAAGAAAAGCTAGAAAAACTTGATTTACCTCTTTATAAACTTGGTGACCGATTCATGAGATTTAAAGTATAGTTTGGTGAAGATGGAAATCTGAGTTATCTTAAAAATAAAAAATAAAAAATAAAAAGAAAAGGAAAGAAGAAAAGCAAAGTTTGATGGGGTATGAATAGCAAGCAAAGCTGGCCCTCTATTTTGTATGGCCATAGCCATGCACTATTTAGGGCAAAATATAATTGGCCTGTTGTGTGATGAGTGGATTTACTCATCATTACTTCAATCAAAAGAGGGTCAGTCCATCCCACCCCACTACCTCACTGCACACCCCACCTCTACATGCATCTTCAATATATCATTTTCATTGCATATGTTGTCCCCATCCATCATCCTCTTTTTTCATGCAAACTTGCATGCAGTTTCACCTCAAACATCTTCAGTTGTTTGCCTCTTTTTGGAACTAAATGCAATACATACAAGAAACATAAAATATATATGCATCCTTGACTAGCCCCATAGGACTAACTCAAGTGGTCGATCACCTTACTTAAAGTGAGTTTGAGCTAGCCATTAGAAAATAAAAATGCATTTAAGCTAGACTAAATTAGATTTAGCAATCTTCTTACCTCGTGCAGGACATTATATTGGCCGTTAGCTAATCAATTGCCTCAAGTTACTAAGGCCTTCCCCATTGGAAGTTCGTATTTTAGGCCAAAATTGCCAAGTTGAAAGAGAGATAGTGAGGAGAGACAAGGTTGTGATACCTCCTGCAAATATGAAAGTTTTCAGAGGTTGTGGGGCCCATCATTAGAGAAGAGAGTTGCGTGAGGCGCAACTCTCGCACCCAGGCGGGCGCGTGCAATCTGGGCGTGTAAATATTTCTTTTTAAAATTATTTTTCCAGTTTTTTGTTTTGTTTTATTTTTTCCTTTTATTTTTTTCTTTCTTAATCACACTTACAAAAACTCCTCAAAAACCACACAAAAATCTACACTATTGAGGAAGGCCTAAGGGTGTGTTTGGAAACCAATAAATCATTTTATGGTTTCCAATGTTTAGCATAGGAAAATTTTAAAAGCAATGGAAATTGATTTCTGGTCAAAGGAAAAACAAAGGCAATTTTCTGAAAAATGCATGACTTCCCATTTTTTGAGAAATCATTTTTCACAGTTTAGCTGCAACCTTCTCTAGGTGGTTTTCGTCAATTAAGAACCATAAATTTGATTCAGACGGAAACTAGTTAAATCTAGTTTAGTTTCTGCCAAAAACCAAACTATATTATTTGTAAACCAAAAAAATCTGGTCTGGTTTCTAATAGAAACCAATTAATCTGGTTTATGTCGGAAACCAATTAGTTTGGTTTCCGTCGGATTAACTGGTTTTCGACGTTTCGACGACGTCGAAAACCAGTAAAACTATGTACTGGTTTAGAAGCTAGTTAATCTAGTTTTTCACAGAAACCAGGCCAGATTAACTTGTTTCGGAAGTCGGAAACCAGTTTATCTGATTTTCGGCTTTTGAAATCATTTGTTTAAAATATATGAAATTATTGTTCATTATTATTATTATTTATAAATAACACTGATTTTTAATACAATTTTGCTCTGAAAAATGAACCAAACACACTAAGTTTTCTGAAATACAACCAAACACTGAAAAGAAAAATATTTGTTTTTTTTTTTTGGATGACCAGAGGGAAACCTTTAACCATTGTTTTAAGAATGTACACTAGTAAATCCGGTCGAAGGCAAATCATTCTAGACCCACTATAGCTGATTGACTCATAAGCCGATTCCGATCCATTGAAAATTGAACTTGTAATATCAAGTAAGCATTTTGACTAACTTGGCTGTGGTGGTCACCAAGCTACTAAGTTTTTATAATTAAACAGATTAAGTAATGGAAAAGTTACTTGTTCATAGCAGCAATGGTAGACAGCTAGCTAGCTGTGTACGCAATTAATTACTGTACATTTGAAAGAGCCAGCCATAGGTCCATATATTACAGAGCATCAGATGGCTACAGATCGCCAGTAAATTTTGTGCCTTAGCCAAAATCTAGCTTAGCTTCTCTGATGACTGATATACGCAGTCGGAAACTGTAAAAAAGCAAGCGAGGAAAAAAAAGTCTTCACCATAGCACAGATAATTGATTGTTATGTCATACTCCGTATAAAGGGCGCCTTAAGAACACCTGTTAACACAACCATATATATGCAACGATATATATAAAATGTATATACGCATGTCAAAAAAGAAAAAAGAGGAAAGTGATTGGGGGTGCAGGGTGGAGCGGAGGTAAAAGCAAAAGAGATGTCTTTCTCAAGCACAGATCCCTATGGAAATGCAGCAAAGATGGCCAGCATTCCTTGTTGCAACTCATTCTTTTTGTTTTGTTTAAAGGGGGGTGCTTTGCTTTGTTCTCTTTAGAAATTAAATCTTTTCACACACAGACAGAGAGATAAGAGCAACAAAAAGAGAGAATATATGGATGAATATTTTTATTGAATTTTTCTTTTTAGATTTTTTGTTAGAGTTTTGGGTTTTCCTTTTTCTCTGCAGCTAGAAAACAAAATAGTAAACCAGCTTTCAGAAAGCAGAAGATAGATTAAAGAAGGTGAAGGTTAATACAATAGTCTGCTAGCTCATGGATATATATATATATATATATGGTAGTTTATTTGGTATCCCAATGTATGACTGACTTTGCTTAGCTTTTCCCCTCGAGAAGTTTTCAGAAAATCTCTTCTGGGTTTTTTCGTTTCTTTGAGAGAACTGAACCAAAAAAGAAAAAAAAATGAAGTCTTTGAGTAATGATGGGTCTGGCAGCAATAATAATGGAAACTGGTTGGGTTTTTCCCTGTCTTCTCACTCCAATAATCCTTCTTCGGTTTCTTCTTCCAGTTTAGCCCACTCTATTAACTATAGTAATGCGAATGCCATTTACTATGGGCTTGAAGGTGAGAATGCAGCAGGGCTGTTGTCTTCTTTGTCTGTAATGCCTCTCAAGTCTGATGGCTCTCTTTGTATTATGGAATCTTTCAGCAGGTCACACCCCCAAGGTTTTTAGCTAAATCTACAGTAAATTACAGTGTTTCTTTCTTTGTTTCTTGGCTGTTTTTTGTTTGTTTGTTTGATTAGGCTCTCATGGAATCTTTCTGGTTCCCATTTTGATTAGGTTTGGTGATTCCAACCCCCAAGCTTGAGGATTTCTTTGGGGATGCAACAATGGCCCCCCATCACTATGATGACAGAGGTGGTGGGATGAGTTTGAGCTTGGACGGTCAAGATTTCCTCAACCATCTTCAAGATTACTCTGCAATGAGAGGTGGGCATGAGGTTCAGCTCCCAACAATGCCAGAAAACCAAATGTCTGCAACTGTTGGGCTAAAGAATTGGGTTGCCAGGGGCTTTTCTGGGGAGCATGTGATGAATGAAAATAATGGTGGAGAGTCTGGTGGAGCTATTGGAGCTATGGGATATGGAGATTTTCAGTCTCTGAGCTTATCTATGAGCCCTGGCTCACAGTCAAGCTGTGTCACTGCCACACACCACCAAATCACACCCACTGTTACTCAGTGCTTGGCCCCTGAAACCAAGAAAAGAGGGGCTGATAAGGTGGTGGATCAGAAACAGATTGCTCATAGGAAATCCTTTGACACATTTGGGCAAAGAACATCTCAGTACAGAGGTGTTACTAGGTTAGATCATCCCTTCATTCCCTGTCTGGTCTTATGAATATATACAATTTTTTGATAAAATGTTTATTGTTTTGGGTTTTGGCCATTTCAGGCACAGATGGACTGGAAGATATGAAGCTCACTTGTGGGACAACAGTTGTAAGAAAGAAGGACAGAGCAGGAAAGGGAGGCAAGGTTTGTAAGCATAAACAAATCATGAAACTGACATAACATTGTGTTCATAGTTTCTTTCTTACCTAGTAATCTGATTCATTTTTGTCTTTCCATGATCTTTTTTTGCTGGGGACACCAAATGGCTGCAGTTTATCTAGGTAAAACATGATGATCTGGTTTACCAATTCCCCATGCCCCCAAAACATTATATATATACACAGCAGTATTGATGGTAGTATTATTGGTTTCAAATTTTAGGGGGCTATGACATGGAAGAAAAGGCAGCAAGGGCTTATGATTTGGCTGCAATCAAATACTGGGGACCATCTACCCATATCAATTTCCCAGTAATGAACCAACCTCAATATCATTTATATATGCTGCAAACTTTCTTCCTAAACCTAACATCTACCTGTCTGCAAATCTGTCATGTAGCTGGAGAACTATCATCAAGAGATAGAAGAAATGAAGAACATGACCAGGCAAGAATATGTTGCCCACCTAAGAAGGTACCTTAGCTTGCTTCTTAAACCTTAATCCCCTCCACTAGATCTCTTTCTGTCTCTCTGATTCTGGTTTTCACCTTTGCATTCCCTTTTCAGAAGGAGCAGTGGCTTCTCAAGGGGAGCTTCCATCTATAGAGGAGTCACAAGGTCTTCATATTATCCTTCTCCATACATTATTTACTATAGCAACAAGAATAATGAAATAAATTTGGAGAACCAGCTAAGTTGGTCAGCCTATTGACACAATAATCACAAGGTTTCAAGTCTGACTCCTAGTAAGAGTGGTCTGTTGACCTTCTTAGCTTGAGCTTGTCAGCTATAAGTAACTTATCATAGTTTAACACCATTTACCAGATAAGATCACAAGACAAGTTTACCCAGTATACACTTTCAAATAGAGTTTGTGGGTTTTCCTCGCCACTCAAAAAGAATATAATGCAATAAATTAATGGATGCTATTTTGTGTTACTGAAGTCACTCACTTCTCTCTTTTCCTTTAGCAGACACCATCAACATGGAAGATGGCAAGCTCGAATAGGCCGAGTTGCCGGAAACAAAGATCTTTATCTGGGAACATTCAGTAAGTGCAACAGACATTATTGACTTTCTGGATCATATCATGTGAACGGTGCAACAATTATCTAATAAAGTTGGAAGTCATTAGCACCTCATTAATATAAAAAAAATATTTAGAAAGGCAAAGATAAAATCTTTGTTGATATATGAGTAAAGGGTGTTTTCTCTTTAGTACTTTATTTTTTTGCCGTAGTAGTGTAAGCTCAGACTGCAGGCTCATCACGAGCTGTCGCGAAAGAGGGTTTGAATGGCTGCATGTTTGTCAGCATAATAAGGCTGATCAGAATGGGAATCTTTTTGCTTTTCTGGGTTTTCGATCTCAGATCAGCTCCCCTTTGTCGTCCCGTTATTTTCACATTTTAATTCCCCTAAATCTTGTCTTTTGCTCATTGTTCTCGTTAATCTCAACATAATCATATGATCTGAGCTGTTTATTGAATTCCAGGCACGCAGGAGGAAGCGGCGGAGGCTTATGATATTGCGGCGATCAAGTTTCGAGGTTTGAATGCGGTCACGAATTTCGACGCTTCGAGGTACGATGTGGAGCGGATAATGGCGAGTAGCACGCTTCTCACCGGCGAACAAGCGCGTCGGAGCAAGAACAACATCACGGCGGCGTATAACCAAAAACCCGGCGGCGGCGGCGGTGATGATTTCAGAAGCTCGTGTTTAGGGTTAGAGGGGACGATGGATACGATGATGATGATGAAGACTAATAATAATATTAATCATCTGTCCAATGCTTCTTCGTTGGTAAACAGCGTTGAAAGTTCCCGGGAAGGCAGCCCCGACAAGACGGCCCCGCCGGCGGTGCACTTTCAGTCGCCGGCGGCGGCGAATTTCTACGGAACAAGTAGTGGTGTGAGTAATGTGAATTCTTGGATTTCGTCGGCGGCGGCGGCGCAGCTGAGGTGTCCTGTGCCGGTTTTCGCTGCATGGACAGATGCATAGCTATCATGGTTAACGTTAATTGTCTGAAACATCGGAGATCTTTTCTCATGATGACGATCAAAGATGACCTAGCTTAGCTAGATTCGTTGTACGAGGTTTTTCGGATTTACTACTGCTTAAATATTTGGGTGGCCTGGGTTAATTAATTTAAATGAAAAATAGCTAGCTAGCTAGCTAGCTCTTGTAACCTACGTTACGTTCTTCAATTCATTTTTTCTTGGACAAACTTCACATTAGGGTCAACGCATATTAATTTTAATTTTAATTTTAAATTTTGGCTAGTATAAGATATACTCGGTATTATATACATGAATTAATTAATCTTACAAGTTACAAGTTCAAATATGTGTAAGCAATAATGCTCTACGAGGCCCCAAAAGGGATTGTCAGCTCAAAATCACTACTCCAGAGTGTGCATGAAGTAAATTTTGTATTGAGATCCTAACCGGGAAATGATCACAAATGAGTAACCAATATAAGAAAGCCAATAGGCCCGACCTAAGTTACCCATACTTGATAGCTACACTCAAAAAAGCCAATAAATCGATCTCACTGAAAGTCGAATTTGTAATCTTCTGATTATCAAGTCAACCACTTGATTAACTTAGTTTTAGCCACCCCAAATTTTCCTTTTTAAAACTTGTATGCTATAACAATAGTGAGAAAAAATAATGTTATTAAACAAATGATATACATCATAAATTAATTAAAGAGAACATCTCTTTTTATTCATTTGATTGGCTATTTTGGATACAAGGCTACAAGCTATCAAAGCCAGAATTGAATCGCCCGGGATAGTGATTCAGTGATTGAAAAACTGCATTTAAAAACTCACTTCTAGTTACAGTGCAACCCACAAACGTCTGGCAAAACTGGGATACTTGAATTATTATTATTATTATTATTATTATTATTTTTTTTTTTTTAAAAAAAAAAAAAGCCAAAATGGATGAAAAACACCTGTACTTGGCCACTTAGCATCTCCAATGTATATAGACTGTCATGCAGGAATTTGCATGACATGATTATTTTCCAGTAGAAAAATTGCATGAAACGATATTGGGCACTACAACATGGGATGATTCAAATCATCATAATTGCATATTTCATTTATTGTCCTACCAAGTACATCACAGCTGAAAGTGTTAAAGCTAGATTGGTGGGTATTTTTCTAGAGCCTTTGACCATCACAGGAATATATAATTACCTCTCTTTTTTTTTTCCCCATCTTATTATTTTCTTTAATAATAACAATATTATTATTATTATACATTCATTTTCCTGATGTTAGTTCCGGCCAGTACCTTTCTCTCCAACATCATCATTACTAGATTCTTTCATGAGCTTTGTCTAAAGTTGATGGAAACATGCCTCCCAATTATTCAAAAAGATAAGGGAGAATGGGTGCACTGCACACTGGACTCTCTCTCTCTCACACACACAAACACACAGTTATTATCATCTCTATTATTTGGATGGATTAACATTAATTAATTTAATCACACCCCATTAATTGTTTGCTGCTTTTGTTCTTCATAAACTTTTTGTCTTTCTTTTCCTGCTTGGCTGCATCAGCAAAGGGTTTTGTTTCCCTTGTTTTTGTAGAAACGTGCGAAAAGAGTACGGCGTTGTTGGATATATTATTATGCGACTAAAGACTAATGAAGCTGCAGAACGATTAAGGTGGGATTAGTTATCAACCGTATCTTAATCAGCTGCTTATCTGGATCAAGAAGATATCAAGCCAGGTCGGAATAGGATATGATATTTCTGTGGTCAAAAGAAGGATTCTGTGTCGAAAACTTGGAAAACTAAAATAAGGTTGTTAGAAGAACAGCTTTTTCAGAAATGTCTGCGAAATTCAGCCAATATTATTAATTATATATTATCTTGTTTGTGAAATTAAATATACCGTTCTCACTTAAAATTGAATTTGAAATTTTAGTGTTACTTAGCTAGCTGGTGGGTGATATAGTGAGTTGATGTATGTATTCGTGCGCGTAAAATGTAATGATTCCGGGCAAGTGTAAACATTATTATGATGTCTGGTCGGCATGCAAAAGCGGAATATTTCGTCGGCTGGATCTACTTAGCCCGCAATCTTAGGATAATTTTGGTCTGAATTAACAAGGCCCAAAGATTAATGTTAGTAGACTTTGTTTTCTTCCTCTTGAGGCCTATTCTGGAATCTGGATCATCCTGGAATTCATGGCTACTGACAAAAGTGGGTATGGGCTTTCGGGTTGGGTTAGAGCATATGTAATAGTGATTTTTTTTTTTTTAAGAGTTTTTGTAAGCGTGATTAAGAAAAAGAATATGGGAGGAAAGATTTAAAAAAAAAAAGGAGAAAAAGAAAAAAAAGAAAAAAAAATGAATTTTGACAAAAAAAAAAACATAAAAAGTTGCTTTTAAAAGTCAAAGTAGCCGGCAACCTGGCGGCCACTCTGACGCTCTCCACCAGGCGCAAAGTGCGCCCAAATGTGCTTGTTGGGCAATTTTTTATTATTTTATTATTTTATAGTTTTCTCCAGCCAAGATTTTGCAGGAGAAATTTTGCTCCAAAATTTGGTCTCACATCAGTGTTGTTTTTTCACTCAGTTTTTTTCTTATTGACAAAAACCAAATAAAAACTGCTGGTAGGGATGCTTTTATAATACATTAAGCCCACCCAGTTTCTTTGGCCAAATTATGCTATGGACTCGAGTCCACATTGCAAGGTGGATCGCGTCTATATTCACAATTTTAAAATTTTATGTTCACAAAATTAAAACTCTATGTTTACAATTTTAGAACTCTATATTCACAATTTTAGATTTCAATATACAAAATTACATTACTCAATATTCACAATTTTATTATATAGATTCAAAAATTGTATTATATTGTTGAATATAGAGTTATGAAATTGTGAATATAAAGTTACGTAATTGTGAATATAAAATTCTAAAATTATGAGCATGGACACATATCCACCTTCAATGTGGATCCGGGTTCATGGCATAACAACCGATTTCTTTGCTAGTATGGGTGTGATGAAAATAAGACAAGTTGAGGTAGGTCTGGACAAATTAAGTCTGGACCTGTTATAAGAACTTAAGGATTGAGTTTGTAAATAGGTTTATTTTTTTTAAGGTCCAAGTTTGAGTTTATTAGGTTTTGCTTGGCGTGAAGCCTTTTTAAAGACATGAACATGGTTCACGGGTCCATGGTATAACTATTGCTACTAGGAGGGGTGGGGTTTTGGGGAAAATATCATTTCTTAGCTAGGGGACTTTAATTTTATAGCAAAATTGGTCTTGGCTCATTTCTTCTTGACATATGGTCTATAAGCTGTTATCTTTTGTTGTCATGGTTTTATATAGTTTTTGGGCTTTTCATGCAAGAACAGAAAGCTGTTCTGCATTTGATTCATTCATAGCAATTACACATATAATTGAGGAAGAAGGCCAGTTCTGCTCCTTCTGTCATGGGCTTCTCTTAGATTCTTACAAGAAAACATTAGAAGAATAAAAAAAAGAAGCTGTTGTCATGCACTGCAAATTTGCAACACAATCTCATCACTATTATCTGTCTAAAAAGCCTCATCATGGTCATCTGTTTCATCATAGATCTCCTCCTGCAGAATATATCAACATTAAGGGCATTTAGTGCCCTGAGAAAATTAAAAAAGAAATTAAAGAGGAAGAGTAAAAAGGTTTGTGTACTTTGAGAAGCTGTTCTATGACATCTTCCATGGTTATAATGCCAACAACTTCTTCTGCTGTGAGAGTTAAAACTGGTTTTTCATGAACAGGTAGGACTGCTGGGTGAAATTCTTCTGACCACCTTCTGCTCTTTGAGTATTCCCTTCGCGAAACCGAAACATTTGCATTTGCAGACAATCCCCTTAACCTTCTCAGTGATCTTCTGGCCCTCAAGCTTCTCTTTTGTGGAAAACTCCCTCCAGGAATATCTATCATCACTGCTCTCACAGTTCACATGAAGAAGAGGGGAAAATGAAAACAAAAACGAAAACGAAAACAAAAAGAAAAGACAAATTAAAAGGCAAACCATTTCTGCTTGACAGGCTGCTGCTTCTTTTCTCCATTGTATCATTTTGGCACTTCACAACAACTGCCATGTGACTTAGTCCTTTCTGGAACTCGTTTAGTATGTCATACAAGGGCATCGTCTCTGAAACTCTGACACGCGTGAAATCTATGTTACAAAACACGGGCAGAAAGCCTGAAATTAAAGATTCAGATTATTGGTAGTACCTTGGAAGGCGACGAATTGTTACATTCTTGACAGGTACCTCGTCTGCAGGATTGATCGTCACCAAATTCTTGGCCTGCAATGTTCTGAAACAGTTAAAAGGGAATCGATTCTGCTTTGAAGAATGAAAAGCAATGAATTACCAGAATGAGCCCAACTAAGTTTGTTGGTTGCTCATAATATACAGGCACTCTACTGTGTCCTTTCTCCAGGATCAAATTTATCGTGTTCCTGCTCGTAGAGTTCTCATCAGATCAGATCAGCATACATGTTATGCTTCTCAATTTTGGAATGAAATTAATTGTGTTTCCCACACTTTAATACAGTAACCAAATGCACCTACCTGTCCAATATGGCATTGATATCAATTGTGAAAGTTTCAGATATGGGGGTCATTGCATCTTTTGCTGTTTTCTCTGCAAGTTCAAGTGCTCCTGCAATGATGGTTGTCTCATCAATTGATAGTTCTCCCCCCTTTCCAGCCTACACCAAAACAAGAACACACAACATTTCTGGAAACACCATAAATTTGATAGATCCAACAAACACAGACTCCTTCAGAATCATATTATTCCAGTCCTAAAATCAAGAAATGACAGGTGGAATTTACCTCATTTCCATGCAAATCAACCAATGTTTTCAGCTCAGCTCGTCGAAACAGAGATTTATGCTCATGTCCCAGGATACAGTCTAACAGCTGATGATTGTGATATAGAAAGACATGAATTACAGAAGATCAATTAGCTTATAGCTGATAGCTGATAGCTGATTGTGTTAACTGATAGCTGATAGTTGATTGTGTTAGCTGTTTTGACTGTACATATTAGAGTGCTGAAGGATTGACATATTACCTTACTTATTGGATAGGCCACTGGAAACCAAAACCACATGAGAACACGAACAGCTGGAGCAACCGCGGCTCCAATGGCTAAACCATACCTCGAGCAAACAGATTGTGGTATGATCTGCAGCAGCGAATCACGATGACATGAAAATTCAACACTTTCTTAAGATGGAATTGAGCATCAAGTCTAGTAAAGCGATCGGGTGAAAGAAAACTAACCTCACCAAATAAAAGAATCAAAGTCACTGAAAGAAGAATGGCCACAAGATCTGGAACCAAATCATCAAGAAAAATAGGAAGTGCCTGGAAATCGAAAAGTGCAATAAATTTCCATGTCAAATGTAGTGTAAGTATTCATCAGAATATATACCTCCATAGCTGCAGCATTACTGATAAGAAGTGTGCAAAGTAACAGATGCTGCTTTTTCACTACTGGCAAGATCTTGGCTGAGACACAATTCAAGAAGCAGAGAAATTAAATTACAGATCTCTCTTTAAATCAGAAGTAAAAACACATAAGAATAGCTGTTACAAACATGCATGAAGGCGGTCCCTCGGCTTCCCAGACTTTGCAGTAACCTCAAGATCCACGATGCTCATCGACATGAGGCCTAACGTCAACCCGGACATCATTCCAGCGAACACAACTAGCAGAAGACTCACTGCAATGTATATAAAGAACTCTGGTTCGCAGCACTGTAAATGCTTCTTCTCTGCTTCTGCCATGGATTAGGTGCAATCCCTCTCTTCAAAATCTCTTCTTTTTGGTGTTTATGTGATGAATTGCAGCATTGGAGAAGCAGATACAACATATGTGTCTCCTAGGTAATATGAAGATGTGGGTGGGCGAGAAATTCCATGAACAAACTGTGGCGTGGTGGCACAAGGAATAAGAGGAGAATAAGTTCGATTCGGCTATGTCGTCAGCTTCACTCTTTCCATTCACAGAACCAATCAAAAGCATAATGCCATACATAATCGCTAATGCTGCTTCATAGGAGTTTGCAAATCACAGCTCGATTTCTTGTCACCAAAGTTCTTTTTTTTTTTTTGTCTAATCCATTGGCTTGATGATCACAAAGTTCAATGTTCCATTCACAATATAAATAAGTGTATTGACCTTCTTTGTTTGAATAGTTCATGAGTAATCTAGACTGGCTTACACTAGTGTTTTACCAACTAGAGTTACAAGATTGACTTTAACTGGTGCAAACCTTTGATAGTGACAGTGAATTTTCTTGGTAAGCGGTAATCCAAAAAAAAAAAGGTTAAATGGTAAAACTCACAGAGTCACAGTTACGCATTCATAAGTTAATGAATAATGAGCCATCGAATAACAAAACTGAATGATGTGAAACTGACATTAACCTAAGCATTTGTATTTGGCAATTAAGGTATCAGAACCCAAAAAGTACCTTCTTTCCCAGAATCCCTGTTTTATAATAATAATAATAATAATAATGATAAAATAATAATAATAATAATAATAATAATAATAATATCACCTCAAAGTCCTTTGTTTATTTTTTTTTTTTTAATAAAGTCCTTTGTTTATTAGTCATGGCCCCGTGGGGGTGTCCCTGTAATTTTATAATTATCTTGCATGTTCATTTGTGAGGATATGTATTTTGAAAGGCTTTTGAGATTTATAGAAATGAAAATTATTAGTTTGATATTTTTATGACGAGTAATTCTTTATGTATGTACTTTTATTTTTTACTGTATGCTTTGATTGCTTAATATAATAGGGATGATTTTTAATCATTTTTTTTCCTCTAATAAAATTTGAACAAGAGCCACCTCAGGATGGAAAATATTGGAGGTGAAATTTAAGAGGGAAAGAAAATAATTCCTCTCAATTATTTTCTTTTTATTTGAATACCTATAAACGCACAAAAAAAATACACACATTTCCCAAATATTTCTTATATTTTGACACATTTTTGTCCATACATTTAAAAATATTCCTGCAAAAGTAATTGAAATCGTCTCACATGAGATGCCTAATACATTTTAACAATAAATTTAAATAAATACGAGTAGATAGCTAGTGTACCTCCAAATTATATTGTAGCAATATATAACTAATCGGTATGTTCTTAATCTAATCATCATTATGTTCTAACGTGACACATTATACTTAGTTAATTGTGTGCTTAAAAATAAAAATGACCACATTTAACGAGGGCCAATCAAATTAAAACACAGCAGATAGGATAGAGAAGTTTTACTCCGGATCGGAGAATGATAAGGAGGGTTGGAAGTTTAGAAAGAAAGAAGAGAAGAGGTAGGTAGTTACAGACAGGACCAATTCAAGTCTCCATCTGCAAATTAAAGGAAAAAGTGGATCTGTAGATCACATCAACTCTTAAAAATGGACGTTGTTTTTTTACCATGTCCCCTAAAACTAAAGGCAATTACAGAATTATAATCGCTAAATTAAATGGCCCCAAAAACCATATCTGTGACTGCTTTTCGTAGAGAACGAAGCTTCAATGTATTCCCAGATTTTTCCATTCAATAAGATCGAGTAGAAACTCATCATCACTTGGATCGATCTTATCCATCCATCTGCGTGTATTATTGCAGCGTTTTAGTCCGGATTGACACGCTGCGGATCGGGATCGGAAGAAGTGCGTGATGTCAAGGCGGCCGGGAAACCCTTCACGGCGATTTGGCGGTGGCGGAAGCCTCGGAGGGATTTTGCATCCTAAACCTCGTGCTTCCCCTTTAGTTAGCATACTCCTCGTTCTGGTACTCCCATCCTCTAATTACATTTAATCTCATCTTAAATTTAAATTAGCCTCACAATAATAAAGATACTCGATATCATACATGAAAAACAACTCGATCATGTGATTTACCTTAATACTAGCTGTCTCTGGTTTCAGGGTGTTGTCGCTGTTGTTGTCTATTTTTATAGAGACTCATCAGGTATATATGTTTTTCTTAGCTTGAGACGGTTAACTATGAGCAACATATATGTAGTATATTATCTAATAGAGTCATAAGACAAGATTTTTCCAGTGCACATGTACCATCTAATAATGACTGCTAGTTTCTTTTGTGGCGGGAATGAATGCCCATTTCTCCAACAATTGATCCGATCTGATCAAGTTTTGTCATGTTTTAGGTTTAGGTGGAATCAACAAAGTAGCACTTAGCAGGATTGATGGTAATTAAATTCGATATGTATTAATTAATTATGTTCGATCTAATGCATTATAATATATTATATTCCAAAATTGAAGTTTGATTGATGCATGCATGCATGCAGGTGAGATGACATGCACGTCAGAGGTTTCAAGAACACTAGCCTATTTAAACAAGGCATATGGTGACAGTATGCACAGAGTTTTGCACGTAGGGCCTGATTCCTGTTCAGTGGTCTCCAAATTGCTGAAAGAAGAAGAAACCGAAGCCTGGGGAGTGGAGCCATACGATATCGAGGACGCCGATGTCAACTGTAAAAGCCTTGTGCATAGGGGTGTTGTACGTGTTGCAGACATCAAGTTTCCTCTCCCATACCGACCCAAATCCTTCTCCCTTACTGTTGTCTCTGATGCAACCGATTACCTCTCCCCTAGATACCTTAACAAGACACTTCCTGAGCTCGCAAGAGTCTCCTCTGATAGCCTAATCATCTTCACAGGTAAATCATTCTTTTTTAGGGTAAATCCCGCATTGTGGTCAAAGAACCTGGAAACTTGTGGTTAGTAAGCCAACAGTCTAACACAGGTAAATAAATTGATTATTAGGATCTCCAGGTCAGTCCAAAGCAAAAGTTACAGAGCTATCAAAATTTGGGCGTCCAGTAAGTCTCATCCGATCCTCAGCTCCTTCTAGGGTTATGGGTTTCATAGTAATGTCAATATATAATCTCACAGAATATATGGTTGGTTTGCATGTGATGTGAAGGCGAAAATGAGGAGCTCAACATGGTGGTCAAGGTTTTTCAATCAGATCAGCCTGGAGGAGAATGAAGCTGCAAATAAAAAGTTTCAGCAGGCTGTCACAAAAGATGGGTACAAGCCCAAGTGTCAAATCTTTCATCTCAAGTCTTACCACTGATCTCACACCCAAAAAATATATATATATCAAGAGATTCATAATTAATATAATCCATTTTTTGCTGCTATTTTCCCAGATGTGTGTGCCTTTCATTGGGTAATTCAATTCAATATTGTTAACAGATATATATAATAGGACTTATTAGTTGTGTGCTGCGTGCTGTTATTCAACGAGTTTTAACAGAAATTGAAGCTGTAGTGGATCAGATACATACTCAATGAGTGAGTTTTCTTAGCTAAACACGACACCAAATGAAAACTCTAGTAAGAATATATAGGGGGTGTTTGGTAAATACTTGTTAGCTGATTGGGTTAGTAAGTTTGATTAGTTGATATCATTAGTTGATTGTAGAAAAAAGTTTAGTAAATTAGCTATGTAAATGACTTTCTCAAAAAACTTAATCAAAAAAGCTACTTTGAGTAGCTTTTTAAATTTTAGCCTTATAATCCTAGTCCACAAAAACTGATATACTAACTCAAACAGAAAAGTCAATAACAACAACTCTCATAAGAAATCAAAATTGAAATTTTGTTGTTACAGATAAGTAAACTACGGTACAACCAAGTTGGTTGCCCCCCTTAGTTATTGTAACTTGTACTTAGGGGTATTGACCTTATTTGAGAACACACACATATATATTTGTCAAAAAGCTCAAAGGAGCTGAGCTTCAGACTTATCTGTAACACACCAATTATTATCGGTGCTGGCTTTGAGCCTGTGTTTCAACTCATAGTTGCAATAAAGATGCAATAGAAAATATAAACAGATCATAATAGTCAACAAAAGAGGGTAATCCACAGAATTGTAAATCAAAGTACATGTGAATTGTCAAAGAACCTTTTTAATCTCTTAGAACAATTTTTTAAAATGCATACAAGAATATCATTTTACTCATAAAATATGATTTTCAAATCTTACAAAAAAAAAAACATTGCAGTTTTGTGTCTATACTAGTATACATTATTAATTGCTTGCCTTGGGCAACCCAGTTGGTACTCGGGTGACAAATTGCATCCTAGGATGCATGATCGAGTTCTAAAATTGAAGTCATAGTGTAGAAGCAACACTCGATATGGTAGGTTCCTTGTGGACACCAGATACTGATCTTCTTATCTAAAAGGCCACACCAAGTATTGATCCTCTTACCTAAAAGACCATTGAGCCACCATAATTTACTCATCTACCATCTTGTTAAATTGATGTGTGGATGCCTTGAGGGTGAGAGCATCCCCTTTTGCATCTAATATACATCATTAATTTACTAAGAACTGTATCATATATGTGCCATGAATATTACATGAGCAACTAGGCTTCAAATTGATTTCAATAAATAATTGTGAAAAAAAAAAAAAGACGTTGAACATATAATATAATATATAAAGTATAAATGTGTATTATCACTATCAATTTAATTATAATTTGTGTAAATAAAATATAATCTTCAATTTAACTTTGATCGAGTTCAAATTTTTATATTAAAATTTTTAGGCGTGACAAAATACATCTTTTAATTAAAGAAAACTGAATGACCCGATCCACATATATTAAAAAAAGTGAAGAATTAGGTATCAATCTGAATCAAAATGCAAAACAGCTTTTGCACCTTTTTCTAGCTGTGATGAAAAATGTTCAGACAAGCTATGTCAGTAATTTCCATGAGTGGTTCATTAACAAAAGCTAATCTAGAAAAGTGTAACAGTCTTAGGCATTGGTTGACTGACCCACACTTGAGTAATCAAACATTCACTAAAGCTACTTTACACCAGGTCAATCTTTCAAAAAAAAAAAATTATAATGATGTAATAATTAATCTATTATTGAGTACACCTCTTTGTTTATTTCTGGCTTTTGACCTTATATCCTGGCTGGATTGAAGTCACATACTAAAATACAAATATATATTCCCTTCGTTTCATTTAATATGTCTAATTTAGTTAATGAGACTTGACTAAAGTTCAGAGTTGGAAAAATTATTAGGCGCTCCTCGAGGGCCTGTATATTTTTTTAAATATCTTTTATTTGTTTTTTTTTAATTTTTTATAAAGACTTAGATAATTATAAAATATAAAATATTTAATACTTTAATAGTTAATACTAAAATATTAAATATTAATCTTTAAAAAAAATTTAGAGTTTGAATGATTTAGGGTTATTTCGCTCAAAATGACATCGTTTTGAGTGAAATAATCATTTCTTAAAAAAGGAAAGAAAGAAATAATAGCTAATTGGCTAACTAGGCGGCTAGCGGCCTAAATCACTTATTATGGTGATACGCTAGGCGGCCAACCGGCACTACGCGCGATTTTTGCATCAATGCTAAAGTTATTTTTAATATTTAGTATTAATATATTAATTTTATATGTTTAGAAAGTACATTAAAATACTGTTAAATAAAAAATTAAATTTAAAAATACTAAAGAAAATAAACAAAGAAGAATTATAATTGGTTTGACCAATGAATAATAAACATAAGAAGTAAAATGGAACAAATGGAGTAATATTTGTTTTACAATGCATTCGCGAGATTGAGATTTAGACTTGAGTAATATTTTATATGTATTAATAACAAAAGTATTAATCTTTTCATTAAAATGTTTTAACCTGATCGACACTTTTTAAGAATAGTACGCAAAGCACATTACTCAGCGCGTCATGTCATATCATTGTATTATGTTACATCTCCATAGCTGAACATTTTATGCCTTGACTAAAATGCTTGGGTTGGGACATATCCCATTGTTGGGATTGTAAGGACAAATAATTCCAACTTTATCAACATTCAAACACTGCTAATCCCAAGTAGTATCCGACATTATGTCTTTCTGTTGTTGTTAGAGAAACATGGCACGTACTTCTCATATATTCTCCTCATCTCTATGTTATTGTACGTATTAATTTGCAGTCATGAAGATATATAGCTCTAAGAGGAACCTGCCGTTTCTTGATTCCTTAACTGATAAATCCCATCGATGTGCAGTGTTTACAAAAAGTCGTCACAAAGCAAGCTAACGAAGGTTTATTCAGTACACACTTTCAGATCGTAGTTGTATATTTTTCTGGTAACTAAAAAAATTAAAGTGAAAACGTGTCTAATCTGCACCTTTATTAAAAGTGTAGAGTAGTGATTGCGAGTTTTTTTCTGTCACTAAAAAATGTGGAAATGCCTAGACAACTTTATTAAAAGTTTTCTTTTCTCGGGGAAATGATGTTGATAACATAAAGACATCTCAGGAACTTACATATGCATGAATGATTTGATGATGAAAGTTATAGTGCAAAACAGCGACATTATTTTCCAGATTCAGTGAAACCTAGCTAGCTAATTAAGAACTACGGAGTAGTAGTTTAACATTAATTATTGACAAAAACAGAAAGATTATTAATTATATTAAATAAGGTAGGTTGGGCCTTCAAGAATGTTGGGCGGGGCCATTTCTTGGTGGAGATTGTGGAGCTCCATTGAATAGCTATAGCTTTCTTGAGTCTGATCATATCCGCCATAGAATAGGTCGTCTGCTAGCTCAACGGGAAAGCTGTTAAATCCCAGCTGGGAATTGCTGGAGAAAATGGAAGATGCAGATGAAAAGGCGGTGTTTGTAGCAGCATTAATGGGGTTTTGGTGTGGTTGAAGATCATTATCGTCAGGGCAGTGAAACTTGCTGCTACTGCAGCTTAGAGATGGCTGTTGGTTATGAATGTCTGAGTAATAATGTGTGGGAAAGGGCAGTGTTTGTTGCGGCAAAGAATACAAATCTGCATGCCTATGATGCTGGGGTGGTTGCAGCTTGGTGCCTAGTAGCTTCTTCTTCAGCTTTGTGTTCCAGTAGTTCTTGATATCATTGTCTGTTCTTCCCGGCAGCTGCGCCGCTATGATGGACCACCTTAATTCAAAATCATCCATACCAATTGTTACCATCAAATCCTTACTATTACCTTAAAAAACTATAGCTAATAACAAACACAACTTTATTTCCTTATATGCATGTGAAGCAGATAGCTTCACATTTCGAAAGGTAAGGTGCAGAATTTGACCATTCTGGCCTCCGTTACAATCCTTGGTGCTAAATTTGGCCCTTTAAGACTCTGTAGTAATAAAAAAGAAAAGAGAATAGAACCCTAATTCCATCACAAAAGTTTCGGGCGGAAGGAAGACTGGACCCTAAGTTAAGTAGCAAAGTACTAATCTCTCGTTCTATCTTGACAAATTAAAGTCGATATGAGATCGTATTAGGTAGCTAATATACCTGCTTCCAATGGTTATGTAGAGGCTGCAGATGATGTTGTCTTCTTCCTCAGTAAACTCACCATGCTTGATGTTGGGGCGGAGATAATTGAGCCACCGGAGCCGGCAACTTTTCCCACATCTCTTCAGCCCTGAAAACATTAATCCAACCACGATCAGATCAAGAACAGTAGTGAATCTATCACTGATATGATATGATGATGAACATACAGAATATAGAGATGAATAAGAACCTATTTTCTGGGGGAGAGTGATCCAGTTGCCGCCGGTGCCGTGTAGTTGGATATAAGACTTGAGCTTGGCATCTTCTTCAGGCGACCATGGCCCTTTCTTCACGTTGGCTTTGTCACAGCATGGAGCTCTTCCCATGTTTTCTAATTATCTGAATTGAATGGTTGTTTGTTATATTTTGTTGGGTAGATAGGTATCATATATGTATGTACTTATTTATAGTAATGGCTGGAGATAGAATTAATTGGGGAGAGTCTGCTCTGCAGCTTGGGATTTGGGTTTGAATCATATAATTAAGTTGATTATTTCAAAACAATAGTATAATGTATTTTTATATTCAAATCACTTTTTTAACTTGTCATTATTACATGTTTTATTATTTCTCAACATATTTATATGACATACATTTACGATAACTTTATAATTTTATGTCAAGAAATGAATATTAAAAACGTTATTTTGGTTGGAGACATTTCAAAAAGTAAGGATATGATGCACAAAGTAGATCAAGATCATAGCTTTAATTTTGTGCGTACGTATGGTAAAATCATAGTATATATACTTAGTATGTTTGTCAATAATTTCAGAACTACAGATCGACATTATTTATTTATACTTTTCCAATAATTGTGATTTAAAGTACAATTTTGACTTGTTTACAGTTTTTTTTTTTTTGTTTCACATACAAAACTTTAAAAAAAAGTTGGTAAACATTGGGATAACTCGGGACAATTGATTTGTTAACCATAATAAAACACTTATGGCATGTTTGGTTGGATGGAAAACCAATTGCATGGAAAAAGTTTTCCAAAAAGTTGAGGAAAATAGATTATTATCTTGTTTGGTTGGATGGAAAATGGTTTCCATGGAATTCCACTTCCCAAAAGTTAAGGAAAAGTAATTCTTTGGTAGGAGTAGGTATTTTGTTTTACATGGAGGGTAGGAAGAAAATATTAAGGCTTGGACTATTTTACCCTCAACAAAAGTTATTAATTACATATGTATATATATTATCACTATTATTACTAAGGCATTTTGGTCTTTATATTTATAATTCATTACCTTTCCAAATTCAACCAAACAATGAAATTCATATTCCCAGTAATTTCTTTTCCACCAACCAAACAGTGGAATTTGTTTTCCATGGAATTTGAATTCCATTTCCTTCAAATCTTTTCCAGCGAACCAAACGGGCTGTTAGATAATATACTTAAAAATAATCGTTTAGTATTTTAATTTTAAAAATAAAGGGGGTGTTTGGTAAATAGTTGACTAGTTAATTACGTTAGTTGATTGTAAAAAGATACTTGGTAAATGAGCTGTTAGTTTATAGCTTATGACTTTCTCAAAAAGTTTATCAAAAAAATTACTTTGAACAATTTTTTGACTTTTAGTGTTTTGGAGCAAATAAATTATTACATAAAGCTAATTAATTAAATACACATATTCACTATTTAACCAAGTCAAATAGTTAATAATTGTCAAATAAATTAAAATTGACAGTGAGACAATTAAGTGAGTGCGCAGGGACGACGATGAACGTACTATATATATAAAATAAACTGTGGATTACGGCTGGCAATAATGTCATTTTAGGATCCACCATTTTCGTCATTTCTTGTCATGCTTACTTTATATTGCATACACTCCATCAACCCAAACTAATTCATATTATTAGTACAATATATGTATATATATATAATACGATGTATGTTCATCATTTTTAATGTTAATATATAAGTTGATAAAAGATCTTTTGTTCACATGCAAATGATCCCTACTTTATTTCCTGTTGTCTTGTCTTGTCTTCCCCAAACTTGGATAAACATCTTCAATTCAAGTTTCTTGTTTTTCTGCCAAAACTGCTTTTTTCCTTTTAGGTTTTCCCCCTTTCTACTGTATAAGATTATAATACGAATCACAGTTAGCTTGGTAACTATAAGATTTCAAATTCAACTCTTGTGGGAATGTTTATGTACTTTCTTGGTTTGAGTTGTTTAGGTCAACTTAACATGATTACCTCATTGTGGTTCTTTGCCAGTTATGTTAAAAATCATGTTTCATCTGAAGCGAGCACACATCCAAATAACTACGGCAGCCTTTTCTGTAAATCAAATATTGCATTGCAACACAAATATTTTTCAGATATAATACATCAACAATTATATATGAACTATACCTATTACCTAGACAAAGTCAATCCTAAAAGTTGCGATTGGAAGACCTTCTCTCCGTGTTGAAAACTCAAAAGCCACTTTTTTGTGTTTAATCTGATCAACAATAGCTTTATGCCTTTATCAACCCATAATTACAGTTTAAAGAAACTAAAATATGATACAAACGCCATTAAAATTCAACATCGAGTTCTAGGTGAACCATAAAAAAACATATATAAAGACCATCTTTTTGTTGAATTAACAAAAGTCAAACTGCTAGCTCTATATATCCTGCTGTTCCTACGCCTTTTCCAGGTTTTCTCTATAAGATACTCAGAGTGCAACCATGGCTGTCAAAGCCTTCATTTTTAAACACATTCTCCATTGACTAAAGTGACTTGTTGATTTATCAGAGAGTCCAATAAGCCGCTCCTACCAAGAGTGAAACCTTGTGATTATCAAGCCCAGCAGTATAGAGTTACCTCAGGTTTTGTGTTTTATAGTGTCCCGAACCTTGTGATTATCAAGTCCAACAGTATATGGTTACCTCAAATTTTGTGTTTTATAGCGTCCCGAACATATTAAGACCCACCGAATGTTGGTAACATCGGTTTTGTGTTTGAAGTGCCCAAAACGGATTATGACCTATTATGATGGTTGTATCAGATTATTGGTTTGATAATTATAAAGCTTTAAATTTGACACTAATAAAAACAATGATCAGTGACCTATTGATCTTCTTAATTTGAACTGATTAAGTATAGACAACTTAGAGTAAGTTATCTCTTTGTAAATTTACCCAATACACAAGCCTTGATAATGGTTGCTTGTTTCCTTCATTACTAGGGAGAGAAAGAAAGAAAGAAGAAAAAAAAAACGATGGTACTTTTGTTTCATTTGGACTGGCTACATCCCAGTACATCACACTGCAATATCTCAAACAATGCTAAATACCTAAATTCTCAAAAACCAAACATAATAATAGTAAACAAAACCACTCTAAATGTAGAGACACCATGTCATGGGAGCAGAGAAGTATCCAAACACCAAACTTCACAACATCCATGAACCAACCACCTAAAAATACTATCCACAAACGAAACTGTGCCACGCAAACACACAGAATTTACAAACCACTAGAGTATCAGGTCAGCCTGAATGATTTACATGTTCAGCCGCAGAAACTGGTCAGCATGTGCAGTAAAGATTGTACCCGCTACTCTATACATTATATTCTGGCTTCAAAGGTTGAATTAGTAATTAGATCTGAAAAAGAAACAGTCTATGATTAATTTTTTGTAGAGACAAATTAATGTTGGGTTTCTTTTGGAGAGGTAGCATACCTACATCTATAGTATTGCTGATAGCCTGACACCGTCTTGCAAACTTGGAGTTGTCAAGAAATCTAAAACTACTTTCTTGATCTAGTCCTATCTTCTTCAAGCTTCCCAATTCTATCTAAGTGGGCACTGTCATCATTACTTCCTCCCTTATAACTGCTCTTTTCGGGCAAAGCTCCCTGCAGGAAGTAATAAAATCAATTCCAAAAGAAAGGAAATGCTAGTGATTTATTAGGCCATTCAATTAGTTCAGACACTCAGTCCAAAAATCCACAGCTCTCCCTGCCCCAGGAGAGGACAGCAGAAGCAGATGTTATTTTTAACATAAATATTTACCTGAGTGTCCCCGGGAACTCTTTTGACATCAAGTGTGGTCACTTCTCGAACTGTAACCACTTTATCTATGAATACAGTAGTCTCCTCTGCACTAACTGGAATTTGGTCAAACTCCAACTCTGGATTCTCAGAAGCTTGTTCATCTAATTCTGTTGCTAGTTCACTAGAAATGTAAAACAACATATAAAAAGTTAAGAACTAGCAACATATACTTATTGCATTCCAGTTCCTTTGTAGTTATGTTATTGGTTAACTAAGCATGGCATCAGAAAGTGAATACACAATGATAGATACTAGAAGAATGGTTTTACCAAGGTGTTATATTGTCTTGTGATTGAGATGCAAAATCTTGCCTCCTCCTTTTGTTGCTCTGTCCCCGATCAAGCAATGTATCAGCACATCTCTTAAGCCATGAGAAAGGAGTAGAGAGGGGAGAAGAGGAATTTTCCAACTCTCCTCTAATAGGAGAATCATGTCCAACACCATTGTTAAGCTGTCTGCTGGGACCAGAACCCAATTCAGATTGTTGTTTCAAAAGTTGCTTGGAAGAGAGTTTTGGCTCATCAGATCGCACACGTGACTGTTGTTTTGCAGGAATACGGATACGATCCGGAATGACTTTAATTTCCTCCAATTTCTTTAGGTACTCAATCTGAGAGAGAATCTCCTCCCTATCAGCGTGAAGCAGCTCCCTTTGTTTCTCCAACTTCAATCTTTGCACCTTGAGCTCTTCTATGGCATTGTCTAACTCTGCCCACTCTTTATTCCGTTTCTCACGATCTGAAATGATCTCTTTTCTCTCAGCATCAAGCCTTTTCATTTCTAATTGAGCATATTCCATCTCTTTTGCTGCAGTCTCTCTTAAGGAAGAGATCAACTCAAGCTCTTTTTTCTTTTCTTCCTCAAAAGCTTTCTCTCTTTCCTTAAAGTCACTTTCGATTTCTTCACGCCTTTTCTCAACACAGTTCTCTAATTCCTTCTTCCGCATCTCAAAATCCAGCAAGAAGTCTGCGCGTTCCTTCTGAATCTTTCCAAACCATTCTTCACGTTCACGATCAACTTCACTCCTAAATACTTCGCGATCACGGGATAGCATTTCTAGATCTTGTTTATACTGCTCTTGAATTGCATTCTTCTCTGCTTTCAGAGCATCACGCTCATCTTTAAGCAGCTTAGAGATGGCTAACCTCTCCTCAGCAATTTGGTCTGCTTCCTTCTGCAGTTCTGCTCTTTTCTCATCAATACACTCCCACTCTGTTTCAAACTTAGCCTTCTCTGCTTTCAATTGTTCTGCCACACCCTCAAGTTCAGACTTCTGTGCTCTAATCATATCAATCTCTTCTTTCAATCTCATTTCTAGACTGAGGAGTTCTTTTGTTTCACTTTTCATAATTTCTACTTTCTCTTCCTCGTGACAAATGTATGTCTTTTTCTGCTCCAAGTCATCCGAAGACCTTTGAAGGTCATTCTTTATGCGGTCAACTTCTTCCTTATCATGTAGCAGATCAGTCATCTTTGATTCTAGCTCTCTTTCAGCAGCTATAAGATTTTTCTCTTTCTCCTCCAGAAAATGTAACCTCTCATCCATTTCTTTCTCTTTCTCTGCTAGTCGTCCCAACTGCATATCCATATCATGCTCCTTATCAGAAATCAGGTCCTCTCGCTGCTTCATATCCATTTCTTTCAACTCCCAAGCCCGTTTCTTGGCCTCTAATTCCTCTTCCACCAATTTCATTTTTAATTCTAATTCAGCCTCGATTGTAGATTTCTTTGTTACTAAAGCAGCTTCACGATTAGCCATAGCTTTTTTAACACCATCCTGCATGGATCCATCTATAATATGAGCATTATAATGAATAACAATTAAAAAGTAGGTGTATTTCATCAAGAAGTCAAATCTTACAAACTCTTTGCTTTCAAGCTTTCCCTGTAACAGGAGCAATTCTTCCTCTTTCTGTTTAAGGTCACATTCTCTTCTAATAGCTTCCTGCAGATATAGTGATTACTTTAAAGAATATTTTCGACTTTTTTAACTGAGACACAAATAAAAGGACAGCCATCATGCATTAACCTCCTTAAAAAATAGAATAATGAAGATGGTGTGTAGCACAGTTGGTCTCACCTCTTCTCTTTTGGATAAAGACACTGCCTCAAGTTCCAAATTGCGTCTTTGCTCATTCAGGGCTTTACGTTCATTTTCTAAGTTTGATTTCGTATCATCCAGCTCTTTCTCATACTTGCTCAATTCTTGAGATCTATTGAGGATGTGCTCTTCTCTTTGATTCAGCAGTGCCTGCCCATCAAGCAACCTCTCTTGCGACTGTTGCAGAGTTTTCTGCCTTTCAGACAATGATTTTCTCTCAAGGTCAATCTCACTCTCTTTAGCATCACACCTAAACAAGGAGTATCATTTGAAAAGAATAAACTGTAAGTTGCCTACTGGCCATATTAAATATATCAGACATATGAAAACAAAGAAAGTAGTACAACTACTGGAAAAGGTGTTCTTACATAAATGTGTTTAGAATAACCAAAGGGCTGAGCATTCCTTATGTTATAAGGATTAGGAAGTCATGCAAGCAATAACATAAATGAAGCAGAATTTAAGAAAACAGCATAAAGTAAGCAGCATGGAATTGTTAATTGAAATAAGTAGGAGCAAAGTTGGGCAAGAAGAGTACTTCATGAAACATGTATTCAACCACTAAATATTATGAAATCATTTTCAAAACACATACTCAGATTTAAATGATAATATCTGTCTTCTGAGGTCATCCTCTCGTGCTTCAACTTCTTGTAGTTTTCTTTCTGCAGTACGATGAAATCGTTTGGCTTCTGTTTCCAAGGATTCTGCTGTGTGCAACTTTGATTCTGCCTCTGTATATTTCTCCTGAGCATCCTCCATCATCCTTCGAGCTTCAGCCAATTTAGTTTCTGCTGCAACTTTTGCCTCGGCACATTCTGTACGCATCTCATGCAACGCCTTCTCAATCTACAAAACAAACAAAAAAAAAATCTTGTTAAAGAAAAAGAACGAACTTTTGAAAAAGAAAAAGAATACCGAAATATGAGGACATGCAATCATACATTTGCAACACATTCTTTCTCAATTCCAAGAGCCTTCTTCAGATTATCTTCGCGTTTCTTGGCTTCTGTCATCTCCGATATTCGTGCAGCCTGTTCTCTCTTATACAGCAATTGAGCTGAGTCAGCTGTGGCATTCAGTTGCTCATATTTGGATTCCCACTGTTTCCTTTCCAAGATGAGCAAGCCCATATGATGCTGATGGTCATATAGCTATTAAAACAGAACCCAGCAGAAGCAATTAAGAACTGAGCCGAAACCAAATATAGAACTCAAAACCCTACTTGTTAGGAAGGTTTTTAACTAGTCCTTGCATAGTTATCAGGCGCTACCACCAAAACTAATTTTGCTCCATTTATTTCAAGCAATAATTGCACAAACACAGTTCTCACACATTCAAATTTTGCCCTTCTGATTAAAATAAGGGTTTAACGTTTAAATTTTGCCATTTCATTACAAGATTGAATTTGTCTTCCCAAAATAATCAAGAAAAATACTTATTCCTAATGCAGCAACCAATCAAGGAGGATTCTGTTATACTAAAATAAATTAATAAAAAATATCAAGACAAAATACAAGAAAATATTTAAAAGAGTGAGTGAAAACCTCAGATTCTAATTTGGCGATATAGGCAATGAGAGCAGCCTTATCGCGGCGTTTGATGGAGTCCTCATCCAAGCCGGCGTCGCGAAGGCGCTTCCAAATCGACTCAACAGTCAACGGCGTAGTCAAAACCCTAGCTCCGGAAGAAGCACCGGGCGCAGGGGTGACAGGTGTCCCCGGCGTCAAGGCCAATCTGTGGCTCCGCGGCGGCTGCGGACTCGCCATTCCCAACCTCTTCCGATCAACCAAACAAGCTCGCCTCCTCCCAAATCCTCACCGATTTCCCAAAACCCAAAACTCTCCTCCGCTTTTCTCAATGCAGCGCTTTGTGGTAGTGGACTCCACCTCCTCCTTTTTCTCTCTCCTCCTTTATTTCTCTCACTAAATATATTCCTGTGCCTATGTGCATATAAATGTAATGTAGGTGAGTGACTCTGCTTCTCTGCTCCTTTTACCCAGAAAGAATGGGCCTTTGATTTTGAACTGAACAGCGTTGCAGTGCCCAATGCAACGACGGCGTTTTGGGAAAGTGAATCCGATTTCCGATTCCTTAGCTGATTCAATTTCAAATTTAAATCGTGATTCAATACAGTATACAAATCTTCCGGTGGATGTGTTATTACTGCATTGTCCACGTCAATTACGGCAAATAAATGTATTTATTTAGAAATTAATTATACTGCTTTGATTGCTTACCTTCTTGAGAATACTAACTTAAAATTTTTCCTCCTTTTGTTTTGGAATTTTTATTTTTAGCCAAAAAATACAGTCTTATTTTACAAAGAGTCAATAGTCGCTTCCACTGAAGCTCGAACCCAATCTTATTTAATAATAGTTGGCATGAATTAATTATTCATAACATGTATTATTAAGTGATTTGCTGCCAAAGGCCTTGTGGTCAAGCGGCATGATGTGATTCTTCCAAGTGGGAGGTCATGGGTTTGAATCTCAGTGGGGGCAATGTTGACTTTGTTGGGCTTCAGTAAAAAAAAAAAAAAAAAAAAAAAAGGTGATTTGCTGGCAGACATGTGCATCAATTCATCAACACAATTCACTCCCTAAGTCCCTGATTTTAAATTGCTCCACTCTAATTTTAGTTTTTTTTTAATTGAAATCTTTAACTTCAAAAGGCAGTTTATGTTACTATATGATAGAATTAGAGTTAATACTCAATTTAGTCCTCGACTATAGTGGTTTTACTCAATTTAGTCCTAAATGACTTTTTGTGCTCAATTTAGTCCTCGACTTTGATGGTTTTACCCAATTTAGTCCATTGTTGAAAATTATGTTAGTGGATGGTTAGAAATAGGGTTCTAATGGTAATTTCTCATCCTTAATCCCATTTGGGATGATTCCTTCTTCTTCCCCTCATTAAAATCCACGTAGAAATGCAAATTTTCGTACCAAATCAAATATTTATTTACTCTGTATTTATTTAGGGTTTAAGTTAATTTGGTACGAAAATTTGTATTTCTGCGTGGATTTTAATAAAGGGAATAAAGAAGTAATCATCCCAAATGGGATGAAGGATAGAAATTATCATTAGGACCTTATTTCTAATAGTCAACTAACATAATTTTTAAAAAGGACTAAATTGTGTAAAACCATCAAAGTCAAAGACTAAATTGAGCACAAAAAGTCATTTAGGACTAAATTAAGTAAAACCACCATAGTCTTGGTATTAACTCGATAGAATTATTACTCACATCTCATTGAGTTACTTTGATTTAATAAGTTAAGAATATCGATTCATTTGAGCTTTACCTATTCCTCAGCCCTTTAAGTCATTATACAGAATAAATCATCAAGACTACACAACATTTTTAAAATCATTTGGAACAGACCTAGATTTTAGTCGAGTTTCACGGTATATATATACACAATTATATCACAAAAAAGTAAGAAACAATCAGGCATAGAAAGCTAAAAAAACCAGACTAGGTACAAGAATATTATATTATTCTCTAATATCACTAAAAGACAATTTAAAGGGTTGAGAACAAGTCTTGCGATTTCTATGTTACAGAGACTGCGAATCATTGAAGCATTGAGGTAAAGAGGCTTCAATGGCGGCGACGATGATGAGGAGGCACGTTGAGTGGAGTGGTATGTCAAAGATTAAGGTGGGATGTAGGGCCCATCTGCCACTGTTGTGCTGATAGCCATGAGCCATCAACTGATTTTCGCACGTTAACCCCAAGTTCCTAACCATCATCTCAAAATCAGCCATGGCTAAGATTGTCAACTCCATGGACCCACCCACCCACCTCACTTCATAAACTTTTAAACGCAACGAATCATTTCCGTCGGAGTAGAGAAAGAAGAAATCCAAAGGAAGCCATAAAGAGAAAAAAGGACATGTAGCAGTTTCATTATATATATATATATATATATATATATATATATATATATATATATATATATATATATATATATATATATATATATATATATAATAAAACTGATAATGAAATTATAAACAATTATAATATTTGAAAATTTGCATTTATTTGAAATTATAAGATTTATATATTAGTGTTGAAATTGATTA
>NC_044920.1:25739403-25763096 GCF_003576645.1 Ipomoea triloba
TTATATATATATATATATATATATATATATATATATATATATATATATATATATATATATATATATATATATATATATATAATGAAGATATTTTTCAATCCCAACTTTGGTTAAGTAATGAGTACGGATTACTTTCTAACTACCATTTGCAACTCAAGAAATTATAGTCATATATATTAACCACATAAACCTTTGTACCCATCACATGCAATGTTGTCTAACTCATTATTCTTGTAATATAATCTAATCTTGATTCTGAAAACACTAATGTGCTATATGTTACTCCTACTAAATATACACAGAGTGCGAAGTTAATCAGTAAACCAGCTTAAGTTATCCAAGATGCCTTATGATCCTAACCAACAAAGATCTACAAGGATGTAAACCGATTTAAATTACTAAAAAAATAGCCTTATGACCCTAACCAACAACCAACGGTAAGGATGTAAGTTATCATAACTAGCTCCCACGGGAAATCAAACTTTGGAGATAAGATAATCCCTGATCTACATATGTTATATTGGGTATACAAAATCACAGGAAGTAAATGTTTTATTAAACTGACCTTTAGACTGCTGATCTGCCATTGCGCAAGTCAAAAACTTGTCTATACAGAACACATTACCAGAAGTCCCCATTTATACGTATTTAAAAGAAAACTGCTAACCAATATATAAATTAGCAAATACATACCAAATCTGTTTCGTATACAGTGCTATGAAAATTTGCACACCCAAAATCTTAAAACATCAATATCAACACAGCTGAATTATCAGACTGCCAATGTATGCTTTTCCATCTGTATGGCAAGGGAGAGGGTACAAATATCAGAGACATACAATCTCAACATATATAAATAAATACCAATTCACTTGCAATATTTATCCTGCAGAATGACACTAATGCGTGTAAGTGTGTAACAAGTAATCATAGACAAAACATAAGCATGTAATGCCCATTCTTGGACAAAAACCTTGATCGCTTGCAGTCTCTATGCCTGATCTGCAACCTCACCTAGCATGTTCTTCTCTGGTTAATCATAGTCAGTAGCAGAAAATGCCCAAAGAATGCAACCATTCAGTGTTGTGTCCATTCGATACTCTTAATGTCAATACCCTCCTTAACCATCTCATAAAGGGGGCTCATTTCCCTCAATTTCTCGACTTGGCGCACTGTAAGCTCCACCGCTCTATCAATCTCTTCCTCGGTAGTGAACCTCCCAATTCCATATCTAATCGAGGTGTGCGCCATGTCTTCTTCAACCCCCAATGCCCTCAAGACATAAGAGGGCTCCAAGCTTGCACTAGTGCAAGCACTCCCACTCGACACCGCAACCTCCTTGAGTCCCATCAACAAGCTCTCGCCTTCAACGTAAGCAAAGGACAGATTCAAGTTCCCCGCATAACGCCTTTCTACGCTCCCATTCACCACTACTCCATCAAGCTTAGCCCTAATTCCATCCAGCAGCCTCTCCTGCAAAGCCTTGACCCTCTTATCATCATACTCCATTTCCTTCATGGCCAACTCACAGGCTGCTCCAAACCCCACTACTAAGGGAGTGGGCACTGTCCCGCTCCTAATCCCTCTCTCCTGTCCACCGCCATTCATCTGGGGCTCAACCCGAATCCTCGGTCTACGCCTCATATACAGAGCTCCAACACCTTTAGGCCCGTAGATTTTGTGCCCGCTTAACGACATCAAACTTATATTCATCTTGTCTACATCGATTGGAATCTTCCCCAAAGCTTGTGCCGCATCGGTATGGAAAGGCACATTGAATTCTTTGCAAATTTTTCCGATTTCCTCCATGGGTTGAATAACCCCAATCTCATTATTCACCATCATGACCGAAACCAGGCCCGTGTCGGGCCGAATCGCCTCCCTGAGCTTGTCTAGGTTAATAAGCCCGTCGGATTCAACGGGAAGGTAAGTAACATCGAAGCCCTCTTGCTGCAGATGACGGCACGAATCAAGTACGCACTTGTGCTCCGTCTGTGTGGTGATGACGTGGCGCTTCTTCTCCCTGTAAAAATGCAGGACGCCTTTAACGGATATGTTATTGGATTCAGTAGCACCGGAAGTGAAGATAATCTCCTTCGGAGAAGCGTTAATTAGGGTCGCAACTTGCGCCCGGGCCGTCTCGACGGCCTGGTCCGATTCCCAGCCGTAGAGGTGAGTCCGAGAGTGAGGGTTCCCGAATCGGGAGAGATAATAAGGGAGCATGGCGTCAAGCACACGCGGATCCACCGGAGATGTGGCCTGCATATCCAGGTAGAGAGGTCTTCCCGAGATCTTCACTCCTTTCATGGTGACTCCAGCTGTTTCTTCCTCATAGGGCTCTACTCCCGCCGCCGCAGCCGCAGAGGTCGAAAAAGGGCGGAGAATGGCGTAGGGTTTATCAAACGAGCGGCGGAAAACGGCTGCTAGAAGCTTCGAGGCCATCGTTATGAACCAAACAATTATGCTCCGACGAAGAATTGACCCTTTAACGCCGACGAGTTTGATTCTAAACTCAAATAGCAGTTCGCGAAACCCTAGAGAGACGGTGAAATTGGATAGAGATGACGAGAATCACCGACTGTGATATAGCTAGCTACCCTAAAACAAAACACACGTGGCTACGATACAGCCTCTTTCTTTTTTCTTTTTTTTTTTTAATGACAAATTTATCATCACCTATTTGAAGGTGCACAATAAATCTCGACACCTTACCTTGTGACGCTAAAGCATAAGGAATCATAACAAGGTAAATAAATTAGATTTTTTATAGCTAAAATAAAACTTTCAAAAAAAAATAGCTAAAATAAAAAAGACCTATAAATTCTCCTATTAAGAATTGAGATTGAAACTAACTAACTTGGCAGCTTAGCCTTTCTTTATTAGATAATGAAGAAAACTTATAGTTATGGGATGTGTACCAGATAAATTTATCCATAACCTATAAAAGACAACAATAAAATAAATCAGTTTAAATTATTAATAATTGATCAGTTTTAATAATAATTTATGGATACTCAATATGGGTATTCAGGCGGTACCGCCTAACAGACAATCGAACCTCAAAGTCGACAGTCATCACTCGGGACGTGATTAATCGATTCCCTAACTATCCTTTCATAACATTCCATTTATTTTGTTAATTATTACCCATTAATTACCCATAACCCCTAGTTACTAGAGATGGCAATGTGCCCCGTCCCCGTGTGAAACGGGGCGGGGACGGGAAAAATTTTCGGGATCGGGGATGGGGATAAGGAATTTTTTCAATTTCCCGCGTGGGGATTCCCGTCCTCGCCCCGCCCCGTCCCCGAATAATATATATAATTAACAATTATATATATATTCTTTTATAATTTAAAATAATAATTTTTAAAATTAAAATTGCACTAATTTAATATGTTGACTAAAAATTGACCGGGAACGAGGATTCTCCGTCCCCGCCTAATTTCCGGCCCCTGTCCCCGCTCCGTTGTCATCCCTACTAGTTATTACCCATGAATACCCCTTACTATGTCTACTACTATTATAAAACAAGAGAGAACGAGAAGAGAAGAGAGGCTCCATTTTCTTTTCTCTAGAAAAATAGCTACACAAATGTATAAAATTACTTAAAAAGTAATGAAATTTTGGTTTGACACCACTCAAAAAAGTTATAATTTTTACCTTTCGATTTACACATTAAAATTCCTATATCTACCATTGTCTCTATTTATTGTAAATTTTATTTTTATTCTATTGGTTATGTTGGTCCGTCAAGCAATTACTCGGGTCACGAAACTAACAACAACAATAATAATAAGCCTTTCTTTATTTCGACGTCGTCGTACGAGCCGTGATACGCATAAATACGACATCGTTGAGGTGCCGCCAACAGAATCTAAGGAATACGCGCGCTAAAGCGCGTCAAAAACACAAAACAGTCTAAAATAGAAAAAATTCGAATCTTGAAATCTTGAATGCATTTGTGTGTACACCGTTCATATTTACAGAGAGTGAGAGGGACACTGAAGCAGATCTACTCCGGAAATCTACTTCCCACAATCCCACCGACAAACCAATTATACACTACATGTTTAGCACTGTCTATAACTAGAGCCCACATTGGTGTAATATTGCATTACCACTGGTTATTTGCTATTAAGGTTCTTGATTGAGAGTGTACCTTTTCTTCAAGTGTAATTATAGGCTTAAACTAGTATAAAAGAGGCTACTTTCTGCATCACTGAAACAAGGGATCCAAAAGGCTTGCTTCATTGTGTTTATGGTATGCCTTTCTTTTCTCCAACTTTCTGTGTTTCTTTTGCATTGTTGAGATTCCCCATGGTTGCTTTTTTTTTTTTTTTTTTTTAATCTGGTTAATGCTTGGTATTGTTCTAATAGGGAAAATGTTGATCTGTTTGGTTTGAATGTTTAACTCCAGTGTGTGGGGATGATTGTGTGTGGG
This sequence comes from Ipomoea triloba, assembly GCF_003576645.1. Classification (NCBI taxonomy): domain Eukaryota; kingdom Viridiplantae; phylum Streptophyta; class Magnoliopsida; order Solanales; family Convolvulaceae; genus Ipomoea; species Ipomoea triloba. The sequence continues at coordinate 25,743,848 of NC_044920.1, forward strand.
TATTGGGTTGATTTTTTGTGATAAATTTGGGGGATTTTGTGGTTTTTGCCATGTTTATTGTGGATACTAGGCATTGCTTATACTTTCCTCTAAAAGATTAATCTTTTCCCTGTTTCTGTTTCTTGTATGATTTGCTTTTTCTTTGGATTAGATGGTTGGCTGCTTGCTTGTTGATATCTGGAATGAGATCATCAGATTTCTGGGTCGAGCAAGTTTTAGTGTTTTTTGTAATTGTCTCCAATTGTTGTAACTGGTTGGATCTGGTTAAGATAGGTAGTTGTTCTGTCAGACTTCAGATATTCCCTTCCTATACTGTCCTATACCTTATTCTCATTGCTGGTAGTTCAATTCTCCAGTTTTCCATTTCTCTCGAGTGACGAAGAGAAATTCACAATCCGAGGGTGTGCATTATGTAAACCCACCTTGTGACAAAGAATCACAAAGAGGTAAACCAGTCTGTGTTGCCTATACCTGACCGGCTCAAACCAAGAAGACCAATAGTGTGACATTGTAGTTACCAAATCAATAGTTTGATGAACTTGGTTGGGGTTGCCCATGTTGGTTTTGTTTGGATTTGATGTCTCAAGTTCTCAAGTTCCCTATTAGTATGTCCATGATCCTCTTTCTGTCCAAACATCTTTGTGTTTATATTTGTTGCCTCTCAGTTATCCACTTTGGTTTTGGTTTCATGTCTGCATTTGATGATTGAATATGATTAGCTTTGCAAAATATTAGAACATTGAAGCATCTTTTCTGGTATGTGCCTTTTCTGTTTGCCATGATGTAATCGATCTGCGCTTTATTGGAACATGAAGAGCTTACAAGCTTCTCCAGAAGGCAGATTCAACTTGCCACGTAGTTAGGATTCGAAGAAAGTCATCATGTTCAGGAACCAGAAAAACAAAGGCTTCAAGGTGAAGCATGCTCTTCAGATATGTGTACTGGTAGGCGTTTGCATTTGGCTGCTTTACCAAGTCCAGCACTCCCGCGAAAAGAAAGCAGCCTTAGACACAACGAGGCTCTCTGAGGAGGTTGAGAGTGCGGATAGTTTCCTTAAGTTGGGGCGTAAGGACCTGCAGCCCGAAATGGAGGAAGAAAGTAGTGAGGATGTGAAGAACGAGGAGCCAGACGAAGAGGAGGGCAAGAGTTTTGGCGATGAGAGTAATTCCACCGAGCTTGAGCATGACAACAAACAAGTAGGCGATGGCGAGAGTGAGCAAGGAGGTGAAGAAAACAGCAATGAAGGAGATGCAAAAGCAGAAGATAATTCGGAGGTGGAGAGCCAGGAGAATGGCGAAGTTGCTAAAGATGGTAGTATGGAGGAGAAGGACAATGAAGCCAAGGAAACTTCAGAGGAAAACAGGCAAGACGATAGAGAGGAGCAAAGTGGAAGCGAGGGTGAGAGGAACACAGAACAAGAAGATGGAGAGAAAGAAAGGCTTGAAAATGATATCCAAGAAGTGGCTCAGGAGAATAACGAGATTGGAAATGAAGACGGGACTGGGAAAGAGGAAAACGGTAGTGAAGAAGAAAATTTGGGAAGCAAAGATGAGAATGCAAGTGAGGAGACAAACGAAAATGGAGGTGAAGAGAAGGAAGTTCAGGTTGAGGAAAATAATGATAGCCATGCTGTGGAGAGTGAAGAAACGAAAAATGGAGATGTTGAAGAAAAAGATGAGGTCAACAAAGAAGGCGAAGCAGAAAATGGGGAGGAAAAAAATGCAGAGAGTGCATCAGATAATGTGGTTCAGGCCTCCCAAAATGAAAGCGATACTGAAAAAGGTAACGAGGTGACCTTAAACGAGGAGGAAAAAAACGAATCCGGGGAGAATAGAAGCCAGAATGAGTCAGGCTCAGATTCCACAGAAGGAAACACCAATGCAGAAAATAACACGATGAACGAAGCACACACTGATGAAGGCACTGGAAATGCTTCCAATTCAGACGACAATTCCAACTCCACAGAAGCAAAAACAGAAACCAACGAACAGCAGCAAGAGAATGATAACTCTACCCAAGCTGAAAATGAATCCGTCCATTCAGAGGCTGATTCCAACCCTACAGCAGACCCAACTGAAGGTAATCAACAGCAGCAAGAACACGATAACTCAATTCAAGAAGTCGTTCCTGGTGGGGATAGCTCAGAAACTGAGAAAAACACTGATGATTCCACTAAAGAAAACCCCGATTCAGATTCAACTGTGGGGAAAGAGAGCGGTGAGGCCTCATCAACTGAGCAGTCAGACGCAAATTCTGGTTCTGAAGAATCAGTTAAACCCTCAAATGACGACGAAAAGTCCACCAATCCAGGCGAAAACAAATCAACAGATTCTTCAAGCTCCCAAAACGAAGATTCAGCCCAAAACTCCACTCAAGATGAATCATCCAATTCAATTCCTCAAGAAGAGAAAGATGCCCGTATAGACGTCGAGACATTGCCAGAGACAGGAACCGAAGGAAACAACCAAGAAGATGCGGCGGCTAAGGAGTAAAAGATCAAGTTTATTCACTTGAAGGCTGTAGTTGTAAGTCCTGTATTCTTTCTTTTCCTCACCCCTTACTCTAAAATGGTAAATACAATATATGCTGCTTGCTAGGCAGTGTTAAGCCACATTGTATAATTATAGCTTATTATAACATTGCACAAAAAAACTAAGTTAAGTCACACTTTTGATGTGTTTGAATTTCTTGGTATGAAGCTCTTATTATCCGTTTCATTTTGTTAAGATTGTTGTCATGATTTGTTTATGATGATCTTATTCAAGGTTTTAGTGACTGTTTAATAGATGAAACATTCTTAGTTAACTTTATGGGCCGACGAGTCATTCGTAAATTACATGCACCTGACTTTAAAGTACATATAGATGAATTTTTATAGTTAATTATGTAGATTAATTAGTTGAAGTTTTGACAGAAAGAGCGATCTTGAAAGCCGATAACATTAATTTAACCTACTATGTACTGTGATTGGCGAATCACGAGATGGAGAAACCTATGGGTAACGTCAAATCCTACTCAATGATCACAATTAGTTTGATAACTATAAAGTTTCAAGTTTAATGTTTTATTAAAATTGTCCATTGACCTTTTAATTTGACAATCAGCTATGGGTAAGGATAACCTAGACGAGTTTATCTTATTGTGGTCTTTTATCAACTAAGATCACAAGATAACATTTACTCACAAGACAACCTTTACTCAAAATACACATTCATCTAGTTATAACGTACTTTTTCGGAAATCATAATATACAATTTTTTTGGTTGAAATAGTGTGTACACATTATAATGAAGTTAATACTAGAAATTAATCATCTATGAGTAAGCCATTACAACAAACTATAAAAACCAAATACAATTATTTTCATGCAAACAATAACTAATCACCCTACACAAAAGAAAAAAGAAAAAAAGGAACAACATAAATACTTAAATAAATGTAATTTAATCTAAGCAATTTAAAACGTTGATTTTATTTTTCAAATAAAGACGTCCTAACATTTATATTGGACTCAACTCATTTAATAATGTAGCAAAACCATGCACATTATACTCGGATCCTTTATTTGATAATCTACAAAATCTAGATAGTATATACATAAAATCTACATTATACCCGGATCCTTTATTTGATAATCTACAAAATCTAGATAGTATATACATAAAATCTTAATCTTAATCTAGATACTAGAAAATCATGCATCAAGAAAGGTTAACAGAGATCATAAGAGGAAGGAATATGACGTACTCGCAAGTCGCTATAACTTTGATTTAGGAAAAAAATCACATCAATTATTTAAATATGTGCTTTGAATGAAATTTATTTTATGAACAGATACTATATTGTAACAAAGTCAGTAGTACTCAAAAAAAAAACAAACTGACAAAGGATCACAAAAAATAATAATAATAATAATAAATCAGCATAAGGCGTGCATATGATAATCACAAATAAAAATAAAAGGTTTGATACTTTGTAATTATATTACTAAATTAACTATATATGTAACTAATTTGAGTGGAATTAACTTATACTCATCACAATAGCTGAATATATGCAATCTTGCGAGGGAATCAAACACAAGATGCCAAATGCACCCCTTAGAAAGCGGAAACAAACTGATTTCATGCAACACTTGACCTTAATCTTCTTTGTCTTTCGCCACATGTGACGACTGGACTATTTGTAATTTGTTAAATCTTACGATGATTAGATGGCTCCATGCATTTTTTTTTTGTTTGGATTTACGTGTAATCATCGATAGCCTGTCTTTGAGAATGTCTCCAAGACCATTTCTTCCCCCATAAATTAAGGCCACCAATTTTTTAAAAACCATATATTAACTCCAGTTATTAGCAAGAATTAAGGACTAAGTAATGGAAATGAACTTTACACTCCATTCAATCAAGAAAATGATATATTTTGTCCACATAATTCACCAATTCAAGGACAGTTAAAGTCTAATATACTATATAAGCATAAAGCACTACTATGGGTAGTATTGTATAAAATGTGTAGTGTATTATAACATATAAGTATTTTAATTTGGGTATTATTGTAGAAATTGCAGTATTATATAATCGGCGAATATCTTATAATTCCTTTTTAAGACAATATGAGTTTTCGTTGGGTTTAAGCCTTTTGTGCACTAGCAAGGTGGGTTCATGTTGTCATGGCTCAAGATTCGTTGACAAAGCAAGGACATTTTTGATCAAGTTTATTTCATTAAATTTTACTGTACAATTTAATAGCAATTTAGATTGACATACGAATATTTTTTTAAAAAAAATCATAAGAAGTTAATATTCTATTCTTTTCTTCAAATTTATGTGTATCATAATATCTACTAAATGACAACTAGCTTAAGTAATTTGAAGATGAAGAAAGTCTAATTGGATCATAAATTGTTTGTCTGAGCATTGATTATATTGTTGATTGGAAGTTATATTGTTTTAATCGAAATCGCCGCCGGCTGTATAATGAAAGTCGAAGCAAGATCGTTGAAGATCCGGGAAATCATCGTCCGGCGATCCAAGCGAGTCCACCACATCTTCTGTGCTCCACCCTGCACGCAATAAAGTCTTAGATAACGACCTCACGCGCCACGCCACGCCTTCCCGGTCAGTGATCATCCCACCGTTCATCTTATCATGATCATGATCAAGATCTTCGCCCTGATCACCGCCGTCCATCATCATCATCTCCCTCACGTCCTCCTCCTTCCACCCGCCGTTTCGCAAACGCCGCGCCACCTCCTCCAAACACCCGTCCAAGTCCTCGCCCCACCACCGCGGTCCATCGCCGCCGCCGCCGCCGCAGGCGGCGGCGGCGGCCTCCACCAGCTCCGTCCAAAACTCAATCCTACGCGCCTCCGTGGCCGCCCACGCCGGCGCGTTCAGCAGATTGGAGAGGCTGGGCAGCCGCAGAGCCGCCTCGTCGCGGCGCGTGAACTCCACGCGTTGGAAAAACCCGGCCAGGTCGAAGCTCCACACCTTCACCTCCCCGCCATGCACGTAAAATACCGGATTCCCCGCCAAACACGGAGCCGAAGGAATGTAGAAATGCCGGTAAATCGGTACCAGAATCGGCACCATCCTCAAAAACCGCTTCGCCAAAACCACCGCCTTATCGCTATCCTCCGGCCGTTTCCCCCACGAATCGATCCAAAACTTCCGCCGCGAAATTTCCTTACACAAACCTAACACCGGCAGATTGGTTTGAACCTCAAGCTGCTGAGCCGAAGCCGATCGCCAGTTGGGGAAGCCGGGGCCCACGGGGAGCCCTTCCCGGAGAATCGAGCTGAGGTCAGGCGGGAAACTGAAACCAAAATTGGATTCAACGGCGGAGATTTCAGCGTCGGAAAGCCCTCCCTCGACCGGAATATCCAACGACCTGAGATGGTCGATGATGTTCTTCGCATACGCCGCATAAGAGAAACAAACCCTTCCCGCAGGTTTCGGATTGCTAAAGGTCGTCACGGCGGGGGCAAATAATGATTCTGCTAAAGTTGACGCCATTAGAATGCAACTTTTTCAACAAAATTGAAACATATAAATTAAATTAAACTGGATTGATTGATCGATCGATCGTATGGAAATGAGATGAAAAGAATGGAACAAAATCTAGAAAGAGGATGGATGCATGGTTAGTTGGAGAGATAGATAATAAGGTTGTTGTGTTGTGGAGATCGAATATATACGAAATGGTCGCGACTCGCGAGGGGAATGAGAATTTGAAACACGGATTGGATCGAGTTTGTTGTAGTCTTTTGGACTTATTAGGTTTTATATTTACAAAATTCATTAAATTATTTCTATTTTTCGTCCAATCGTCTTTACTAGATTACTTCTATAGCGTTATCAGATTACATTTATATTTCGTCATTGGTCTGTTATTTTTGTTATATTTAGTACTCGATTTTTAATTTTATCGCAATCTGAATGAATAAATTTCTAGTTAAAAACGACGAAAATTTACCGCAAACATAAAAAATAATAAAAGGGGAAATGATAATGAATAGGAGCGATTGAGCGAGATTCTGAAACGGTGGAGTTAAGTATATGATAGATAGATAGTTGTGGAGACTAAGTACCTAATAAGCAATGCGAACGGTAATATGGGTCGTAATTAATGTAAATTGTAATAGTTTGTAGGTGGTAGGTAGATAGGTAAGTGGAATGATGCAATTGGATTAAGTTTGGCAGAATTTTATGCTAGATGCAATTAGTTTGTAATGAATGGTGATGGTGAAGAAATTATGTGTGTTTTCATATCTACAAAGTTTATAAAATACTAGAAATGTTTTATAAATTTTTTTAAAGTTAATTAATTCAATCGTTTAGAGTAGTTGGTTAGTGTATTGCTAATACAACCATGTTAGAGAGCTGTAAACCATAAGTTCCCTTAACACCAAAACTGGATCAATTTTACCGAAGTGAGATATTGGATATTGTATGAAAATAAAAACTATTTATTTTAGTACAACTCTCGAGGGATTAGGATTGAGATGTTTTATAATTTATGTAATTTAAACATTATGTTGAACCCCGCTTTGTGTAATCAATTACGTAATATTTTAAAATTTATGTAATTTAAACATTACGTTGAACCCCACTTTTGTGTAATCAATTACGTAATATTTTAAAATTTATGTAATCTAAATATTATGTTGAACCTCGCTTTTGTGTAATCAATTACTTAATATTTTAAAATTTATGTAATTTATACATTACGTTGAACCAAATTTGATCGTGTTCAAAGTTAATAGTAAGAATTTATTGCTTACTTTCGTCGTCGTCTTCTTTTTAATGCAGATGACTTTTGAAACATACATGATTTCATCAGATTAAAACATATAATAATTATAAGATGACTTAATTCATGAAAAAAATAATAAATATTAAATAAATTATTACAATTCACAAAATTTTAAATAAAATATAAAATATGTACCATCTTCTATTGCAAAAATTACAATTTACACCTATAAGAATTGAAACATCCTTGTATCAATCCTCTACAATGTACATTTTTTTTTTAAAGAATGTCATACTACTTAATTTTTTTAAAAGGAAATTTCTTATTCAGAGGAGTACACTTTTACAAAAGAAAATGAAGATTTTAAGGCTATCCAATTGTTTAACACTTTGACAAGTCGACTCAATGGAGAAAGGAAACAGAAAAATTAAAGAAAATTCAATACAAAGAAAAACTAGCTAGCTAAAATTAAAATTTAAACATATGAATCATATATATATATATATATAACATGAGTACATGACAAGATCACATCTTTATAGTCTACGGGTCAATAACATATTACAGATATATGCCATCTGATGAATAAAAAAAAAATGTAAATTTAGTTTGCTCAAAGTTAACATCTAAATTGTGAAATGTTGCAATCTAATTTTAGTAACTTAGTCAATTGAATCTAATAATGAAATTTGATGTCGAGAAGCTTTTCATTTTTATAGAATGTTGACATATTCTAAGAATAGTACATTGTACATGTTTAATTAACAATAACAATTCCTCAACGATGTCACTGCCGCACAAGACGATAACCTCGTGTAATGCAAGGTGGATTGGGTGGTCTCTGTTAAATATAGGATGGGTTAAGCTGAAGACGATTGGTGCTAGGATAGAAAAGCAGGTCAATTTTTTGTCAATGTCGGAGGGCTTCTTAGAGATCATCGGGGAGACTGGATTTTGTGATCCACAGTGAATATCGGGGCCACCACTAGCTTCTAGGCGGAAATTTGGGGACTAAGAGAAGGTCTTCGCCTTGTCACGGAGAGGGGTTGGAACATGGTAATGATTGAAGTGGATTCTGAAGTTGTTATCAAGATCACTCTCGGTGATTCTCCTACCAATGACAATGTGGGAATCATGATTGTTGGTCGACTGCAAAAAGATGATTGATAAGATGGGAATATGTGTCAAAATTAGTCACATGTTGAGAGAAGGAAACAATGTGTAGATAGATTGACCAACTTGGGTCAATATGGGAGTTGGGGTATAATTATTCTCGAAAATCCTCCCGGACGATCTTAGAGAGCTCTTCCAAGCCTGAGAGGCCCCATGATGCTAAGAGTTACATACCCCAAAACAAAATAACAATTCCATTATTTTTTGTCGTTTTCATTTTTTTGAGTGACTAGAAATTTATAGTCATTACCTGAGAGTATACACTGGATAAATCTTATCTTGTATAATAATCGACAAATCACACAGAAGATAAAAACTGCACTAAAAAGGCCATATGCAACGAACTCAATTGTAAATGTGTTGGTAAGAGTCGAATCTATGAAATAATACATTCGCCACTTTAATTATGTGGTCTGACGTATTGCGTTTCATAGTATATAATTTGATAACTCCTTTGTCAAGTGTTGCACTTTTTCAGTATTCATGCATGCCGTCGTAACGGACCTTTATTATTCAATTCCGTATTACTTTTAATTAAGTTTTAGAACATCTTCAATTTAATAATAATATATAGTGTTCACAACCATGCTTAAGGACGAATTATCAAATATTAATAGGGTAGGGAACTTAAAATTGATACCCCGAAAGATAGTGACATGAGCAATGTGAGATTATTAAAATGAGAAGCGAAACAAAATTTGTTTAAAAAACAGGTTAGGTATGCTTTATCAACAATGTTATAGTGAATAGATATACTGATTGATTACTTTCGAGTTATAACCTAACACTACCACCATGAAGTTGCAAATTTTAGATACCCTTTGAAAATAACTGACAATGTGAGTATATATTATCTTGTTTAAATTCTTTTCTTTTTTTAATAGAAAGGAAGGAAACCCTGAAATAGAACAACTTTGTTTCTAGCTTTAGTGGTCATCCCTGACCAGACCACACACAATCCATCTCTCCTAATTTTTGAAAGAGAGGTAGGTTGTTAATCATGCCAAACACTTTAATACTCCAACAATACTCTAATCAGTTCATCAATCTTCTCTACTTCCTGCGCAATTATTGTTATTGTCCTATCGGTCTCAACTCTCAAGGACTCATCTATAGCCCTTATCCCATGCAAATTGTACTCTTTGATCATCCCCAAATTTTTAGAATCACATTTAGCTTGGTGTTGTTTTCTTTCTTTCATATTTTTTTTTAAGGTTTAATGAAGTAGGGAAACTTCCTGCATTCAAGATAGTGGGCTGTAATTGATTTTTTTTTTTTTTTTTTTTGAAGTTTCTAGATGCCTTAGAATTAGAAATTTGGAATTCCAATTACCCATTCTCTCACAACTTATTACCCATTCAAGATCTCACAACTTTCGTCCGTGATTGAAATCTAAGTCAACTAATTAGACTATATATATTATATATGCAATTAGTTCACAAGTTTAATTGGCTGGGCTGTCCAAGTTTATGTTAAGCATTTGATCCACTTACATTAGTTAAGTTAATTGGTTACTTTAATTAGGGCCGTTTAATTAACTTGCTAAAATTAAGCCCAATAAAGCTGTTGCGTGTAGCAATTTTGATTGGATTATTCGACTAACAACATAATGAGAGAGGGTGGGGAACTTTTATTTATATATTGTTCAAATTAAAGCCAAATCTTTTTAGCAAAAAGCGCTTGATGTGTTTTTTTTTTTTTTTTCAAAAATGTCATTTCTAACTTTGTAGATGAAAATCTCATTTTCCAAATGCATTTGTTCATCAACACATTCGGCTAAAACACAACGTAAATTCCATAACTATAACCACAACAATCTGAATTAATATGGACAGCTGGACACTAAATGTTATATACACAATTACTGTAACATTTTAACACATTTAAATTAAATTTTACTCCGTAACATCTTAATGGATCTATTTTAACAATTTTTCATTTCTTATAATTTATTATGCAATTTTGCTATTCAAATTCATGATAACATAAACTTGTTCATCGCGTGGGTACTAATAAAACAAAACATCTGAGGAAGATTCATTCAATTACCAGTCAGGACAAGTACATTGCCAAAAGATTGGAGATATATATATGGACTTTTTACCCTAATCTCTATTTTGATTCAATAACTGTACTTGGAAGCAGAGCTCAGTCTAGGTCTCGGAGCATATTGCATATACAATGGTCTAACCTGATCCGACAGAGGCAGCGGCAGAGATACAGGGATCTGAAGAATGAAGATAGACATTCTCTTTTGCCATTCATTTTCATCTGGGTTAATTGTGCAGTTAAACTACAAATAAATAAATAATCCAAAAGAAAATAAGGACAAAAAGTTATACAACCATACATACATATCATTTCAAATGATAGCCATACCTTTGTACAAAACATTGGAAGTTGAAATGCTTGATGTTCAATGCCGCGAGTATTTTGGCATGGGCTCGTGCTCGGATGACGTGTTGCAACGCTTCATGAAGGAATCAAGAGTTTTTTGTTTCATAGGGCTTTTACTTGAGTTATCTTCTAATACTTCTAAGGACTTCTCTTGGCCGTCAAGCATCTGGAAATCATGGTGAGATCTCAGGGTTAGGAAGCAACTTGTTGAGTTGCCGTCATGAAAAACTTTTGAGACTCAAAAAATATCAATATCAATATAGGTTTAGTAAAGGAAAGAGGAGAAACCTGTCCCAAATTTTCCAGCTTGTTCTTTACAACATCCCTTAAAAATATAAAATAACCCCATCCTACACTGTTAAATGTTGTACATGTATACAATCCATAATCAAGTGTAACTGAATAATTACAAGCATACCAAATTATGTCGTCAACAGTGTCATTTGCCAGCAGATAGTATATATTGACCGATGACACCTGAAATAATAAGGAAGAAACTATTTAAAGTAGTCAACATTTTAACTTCTAATCTAAAACAATGGAGAGAACAAATTATTCTGAAAATGTGGCACTGCACATGGAAATAATTAAAGCCAAAAGCAATTTATTTAAAACAGCGGGGGTACTAGAAAAACTATAAATAAAATGCGACATGGCAAAGGCTGACTATAAATAACAATATCATAATCACCTGGCCAATTCTATGAGCACGATCTTCTGCTTGAATAAGGTCACCTGGAGTCCAACATAGCTCTGCAAATATGACTGTGCTTGCTGCTGTTAAGGTTAACCCAACACCCCCAGCTTTGATAGATAGCTTGAAACCAAAATAGTTAATGAACATCATTCTCCACCAATCCACTTAGGAATTAGGATCCAAATGTCAAATTATATTGAAGGACTAGATTATTAGGAAAGTGGACAAGACAGATACAAAGCACATCATCGTTTGAATGAAAGTAAAGTAAGCACTGAAAGTACCACTGCAGCCTTTATTGATGCTTTTTCCTGAAAATCTGTGACCAAAGCTTGGCGTGATGCTGCTGGAGTACCACCATCAATGCGAATGCAACCAACTTTCTTTTTCTGTACAAGTAATCTCACTTCTACTAAGAATATAATTCCTCAAAATAGTTCATTGAGAAGTAAGTAGTAAGACCTTACAAGCAAATACTGGTGAATTGCATCAATCATTTCTGCGTGATGTGCAAATATAAGGAATTTGCAGTCTGCCTGTGCATTTAAAAAACTGAAAGTTAAGCACAACATGAAGAGCAACACAATGTAGCTTTATGCACGTCATGTGAAGAATTGTAGCAATGTCAACTAACAAGTAGGTTACCATGCATAATAGCCATGCCAGCATTTATAAATTATGAGTTGGTGCATAAACCCAAATAAAAAAACATTTTTGGTGCATCAGAAACAATATTGAGATACATCTAAAACATATAGAATGCAGGATAAACAGCTCTATGAGGGCCTCATTATAAGTTTTTTTTTTTTGTTTTTTTTTTTTTTTTATCCAAGTGTGATTTTGACTGAGTTCCAATCCGTACAGAGTGTCAGTCAAAAATGGTTGCATCCAACTTTAATTACACTTTACCACACTGAAAGTTTGCTTAATAACACTTTACCACCCTGAACTCAAAAAATCACTGGCCCCTCAAAACCCTAAAACAATTATTCAATAAACTACTTTGCACTTTAAGCTTCATACTGGAGTATTGTTCTGTTATTGAAAATTCATTTTCACACAAATGAAAAATATTACACAATTTTATAGTTGCACTTATAGGGATGATTGATTGATTGCGAATATAAATTTTAAACAATTTAGAAGATGAAAATGTACATTAGCTACATCAAACAAAATTAATAATTTCAAACATTTCCATCTTGAGCTGCTCAGCACTACCTTCCCTAAACTTTATAGTGTTGCAAAGTGTAACTTCCCTTTTTATTTAGTCACCTTAAATTTTTATATATTATTAAATTTCAAAGTGGGACATAAACTTATTGACCCAGACTTCTACTAGATGACTTGTTTCAACTTGCTGAGCTCAAACACTAGCAATTGGGGTGGGTTAAAAAATTACCTGTCCATTTGCCAGTTGCCACCTATGAGAATAAAAGAACTGAACAGTGTAGCTGTGCTGAGGGCAATGGAAAGAAAGAACGATCAACATACCTCAATAACTGTTCCTAAGTAATCCAAAACTGATGGAATCTTGCCCTTTGCAGAAGCAACATAAATCTGGAGTGCAACAAACATACAAGGAAATGAAAAGAGTGAACTATTTTTACCCTAAAGCAAATAATAATAATAATAATAATAAAGAATAAATATGTAGGCAGTTTCAACAAAATTTGAGCAATGCAATCAAAGTTAATGATTAAGCACCTGAAGGGAATAAAATTTTAAACACTTTATGGCAATTAAATTTCATTTTTGGTGCCATAAATTTAAGCCAAGTTTGAATTTTGTCCCAATTGTTTCAGTAGCTTCAATTTGATCTTCATAAACTGGTCAAAAAAGACATGATCTATTTAAACCCATGTCATACTTTCAGGGTGAAATTGAAAGCATTTAAGCATTTAGGACCAAATTGAAGCTTAGCTTAATCTTCTAAACCCAAAAAAAAAAAGATATTTACTCCAAATTTTAGATAGATGTCAAATATATGAGTGTACTCCATTGAAATTAAAATTTATGATGGTCATTGTGCTTAGAGAGAGTATTATGCTCATAGCTTGGGTGAGACTTGCCTCCCACATGGCCGCAAGGGATCAGAAATCAGAAGCAATAATAACATATTAAGAGCTGGGCAAGTAGATTAATAAATAGTGGATAAATTGGGCAATCATCATTTAAAGGAGGGGCACAAGATGATTGTTATTGCAGAAGAATGGGTCAATTTGGGATCAACTAGCTGAGAAAGGGGCAGACAAGTGTCAACTAAAAATAAAATGAGGTAATAGAGAAAATGGAATTTGTGTTGTAAAAAAAAAATAGCTTGTAGTGCAAAAGCTGAAAGAAGTCCAAGGTGCCTTATAATTTGATTTTTCTTGCACAGAAATCATACCGCAGTAATGCACTGAAACAACAAAAAGTACCTTATTTATAAGATTATTCATAGTGAGCTTAAGTGATTCAGCTTCATCCTTGGACTGGCTTGATTTAATTTTGCTTTTGATAATCTCCAACTACAGGAAAAAAATAATAATAATAATATCATATTGGAAAGTTTTCATACTAAGCTAAGTGCAGTTTTTACCCCTTTTTTATGCATAATATATCTACTTTAACAAATATATGTAAGTAGTAAACCCAAAAGGAAGCCTTGGAGCAATGGTAGAGTTGTTCTCATGTTAGTAGACAATCCCTAGGAAAGGGGAGCCTTGAAGGTTACAGTTTTGAGCCTTTTAACCATCTTTGTGCTGAAAAGCAAGAGAAGACTGCAGATAGGGCCATCCCCACACCTTGCACATATCAGGAGCTTCAAGGATGGGCCACTTGTCTTTCTTAAAGAAGAATAAGCCCACCTCATTTTTTACACAAGGCATGCTTAAGAATGTGTAAATAAAATTCAATATAGACAAAACCAGATTGAATTTGATGTACAGAAAATCAGCAAGTTCTGTCCATGTAAGAATTAGTAATTCCTCTTCAAACTCTCCACAGTTAAGTTTAGAGGTGAACAAAGTGAAGAACAAACTTCCCTTTTAAGAAAAATTGAAATTATTTTAAATGGCCGAAAAGAACACTAGACACCAAATTGAGATAGAGAATAGAAAATTTTCAAACTTAAGCACAATAGTTCTGGAGTCCAGTAGTTCAAAAGGGAACTTACAATGGGCAAGAAAAGGATAACATTCACTAAAGTTTTGCAACAACAGAGAGGTAATCAGGTAATAATTAACTATAGGCAGAGATTAGGCTGCAGTTCAAGCTGAAGGACCATTACAAACATAAATAAATTTTAGTTCGAAACTAGCATCCCACTTATGTAAAAGCATTTTTCCATTCAAATTAATAAGGAAACAAAGCAATGGTTAACTCATTTCAAGCAGCATGTACTTCCAAAACTATTTTATACCTCACAAAATAAAGCATTGATACACTTCATCTCCTTCTCTTCCAAGTTTAAGAAAACCTGAGGATGAGTTTTAGAAATTGAGATGCAAATAGAGAAATTTATTTTTTTTAAAATGGTACGATCTAATGTGATAGGAAATAGAGTAAGCATTACTTATTAAAAAGCACAAATTAATACCCAGTAATAAAGTTCATGCTGTGGCTTAAGTAATGTGCAAGAATCATACCCAAGAACTGCATGATCTAGAATAGTACCTGTTGCCTGCGCTTAACAGGAAGCTCCGAGAGAACATCCTTTTTGAGTCTGCGAATCATCACAGTTGCTTTCATCAAGTTGTGCAGTTCTTCGTGATTGCTTGCACCTTGATAAACTCCAAAAATGCCCTAGAATCATTGACAAAGAACTTAAGATAACCACAACACAAAGAAGCCTCAAGATTATTATGATTAATGAGAGGTTTCTAGCAGTAGTAGTAGACTTACACCCTTGCAATAACGGTTTCCATACTCGTGAACATTCTTGTAAACATCAGGATACAAGGCCTCCAGCTGTCAAGTACAAACTTTTAGAGCCAATGTATAGTAGCATCCGGCATAACCTAATACTTAGTTGCAAGTTCAAACATACCTGTTTAAAAAGCTCAATTGGTCTTGACAAGGCAGGAGTTCCACTAAGCAATATCGCATATTTGGCTTTCTACAATAGTCAATAATGCAAATTCATTGATGAAAATCAAGCCCCCTTAGTTTTATGGGATGAAGAGTCCCATCTGGACCCTGAAGGGTGGGAGGGGGATTGGGGTTCAGGAGTCATTAAACATTTAGGGTCCGTTTGGAAAGCAGGAAAATGTTTTCCGGAAAATGAGTTTCATTTCCAAGTGTTTGGATGTATTATGGAAAACTGTCTTAGTGTGTTTGGTTCATTTTCTGGAAAATGGATAGAATTGTATAATTAAACATTGTAATTGTTTTATTTAAAATATAAAAAATTATAATAGTTATTAAAATAATGGTATTTAATAAAAAATAGAATTTATAAAAAAAAAATAATAATAAAATAAAATATAGCAAAGCTTTCCGGCGGTTTCCCCACCTCCTTGGTCTATGGTCATGGATGATATGGCTTGGTTTTGGTCGAAAACATGCGAAACAGCTATTCTGGCGATTCCGTAAAATGACTTACGGAAAAAAATTACGTAAGTCATTTTCCGAAAAAATGAACTGATTTTCCTTGGTCAACGGAAAACATTTTCCGTTGACCACATTTTCCGGACGTTGCCAAACACAGAAAACTCGGAAAATATTTTCCGGAAGTCATTTTACGGGTTACCAAACACACCCTTAAACGCATTGATTCACAATCCATTTGATTCTCATTATGCAATCTTTATTTTTTGAGAACCGATAGACAAGAGTGGATATACATACAACTTTTGAAACTTAAATGAGTTTATACTATAGCACTAAGAGGTGACGTTGGACATAGTGTGCAAGACTGCAACTCTGCAAGGCCTCACATCACGTAGTGTCCAGGAAAAGGAGATGCATGTAACCTCTGTTCTAAGAGGTAGTTTCCATTGCTTGACCATTAAGAAAGACAAACTTAAGGCTATGTTATAGCAATGTGTTACATAATACATGTGGGAATGAGATAGAGCATACAGATTGAGGTTGTTTCCAGAGCTCAAACATTATTAAAGGTCCAAACTCCAGCTTATGCTAATAACACTGTGCTACACAATAGATGTGTAGATACACTAGAAATGCAGGAACTTATACTCTTTCCACAACTTATCACATACTCATTAAACATTAACTTCTCAACATGTGATGAGAACGTGCAAAGAGAGGTTTTTTGTTTGTGGGGTTGGGTGGGGCTTACCTGTAATATAGGAAGTGATGCATTGGTTCGTTTAGCCTGGGCATTCTTCAAAAAGTGTGATTCATCGGCAATAACAACCTGAATGCACACATCACAATCATTGAATCATATAACATTAGCTTAAAAACTACTAGTCATAAAGGAGTTAATTACTACATCTTATCCGGCTTTCAGTTTTGGTATGGCAAAAAAAACCACACAACAGATGAAGGTACATTGTATGTAAGAGTGTTCTCCATTTAAACTGGAAAAATAAATCTTTATTGATTGCTAATGAGTTATTGAGGACCAATAAAATATAATCACTTAGGTATTAAGATAATGAAAGTGTTACGGCACCAATTACCTTGAACTCTGATGCCATTAAGGTATCCTGTAACTTAGGAACAGTGTCATAGGATATTATATTAAAGATGCCATCAAGTTGGATAGATCTTTTAGCATTTGAAGGCACAATTTTGAATCCTGCCCTATTTGAACCACTCAATTGAGATAAAACCACCTGTGCATGGGTTAAATAGAAATTTACTAGTACAGAATGTTGAAAAGAAACCTAATCACATTTATCGAGAACCACATTTGATGCACAAGAAAAAAAAAAGTTGGTGGAAAACACAACAGAAAGAGCAGTCTTATTATAAATATAAGTAACCCCTAAGAAAAGAGCCCACATACAAACACAAGTTAGTTTAATAAGTATGTTGCAGAGCTCAAAGCCATGCCTGTGCATTAATAAGGGGTGGCAATTCATTAACTTGACAATCTATGGAGGAAGCATCACTTAAAAAGGTCAACTGGATAAATCACTAGGAAAGCAGTCTTAAATTTAAAGATTGAAGGTTTTTCTTGAGTACCAATACAACCAAGATAAAACAGTTACCTATGACTCTAACAGTATAGTCATAGGCAACAAAAGAGTCTCTCAAAGATGAAAAGCATCAGAAGAAGAAGAAAAAAAATCCAAGAACTTCAGAACATTTTCCCTTGAGGCGCTCCCTTGAATAAAGACTTTGACCTACACACTCTAAAAATTTTGAGAAGGGGTATCAAAGAGTGAGAACTTCAGAATCTTTACCAAAACCATTTTGTTCAGACACTTTGTATCATACTATCATGGAGATCCTAAAAAGGGGAAACATGAAATGTCTAATTTTTGCAAGTGAACAAAATGGCAGTTACAGCATATGGATAATTTATATGCTTATGTTTAGAACAGAATATGGAACGTACAAGGATATCTGAAGGTGAAATATCCAACCACTGTTGAATCATCTGCAGTAAATTCACTAAAGCTATGAGTATCAGGTATAAACTCCTAAAGAAAGAGATATATTGACATGACTTACAGAAGCCCAATGAAGACGCAAGGAAGATGGAGTAAGAACAAGAACGGGCCATGATTCACGGACACAAGAACTTACAGCAATGGCCTGCAGAAAAAGAGCCAGAACTCTGATAGATATGCTTATAATAATGTGGCCAGGAATAGTCTCCATATATGCATGTGGCATGTCAATTGTCAAGGCAGCAATTAATACATAAACTTTGCTGCTACTAAAAGTAGAAACAAAAAAGTTCAAAGGGAAATTAGATTCAAATACAGACAAGGATATTGTAGCAGGAGCCAGACTGTTAGATAAATAAGGGATAAGTTAGTTAGACTTTCTCTAATTTCCTTAAGTTTTATATGTGGTTAGAACTCTGTCTACTCATGTGTGTGTGTGTGTGTGTGTGTGTGTGTGTGTATATATATATATACATACATGCATATTATAGAGGGTTCATCTGTACAGTAAAAGTGTGAAATACAGTGCTTCTTCTACTCTTTTTACATTTAACACAGACATTGATTTTCCCAAAGAGATTGTGAACATATGAGCAGCGTAAGAATACTCATTATGGTCACTAACAGATCTATCAAAAGATCATCAGATCTTAGAAACCCTAGTATTTAAAGCCTATTTGGTAATGTTTTGTCTTTTAGTTTTTAAATAAGTTTCTTTTTTGTGTCTGTTTTCATTTCAGCATCCAACGAAAGAAGGCAATTGCTTGTGGCTCATGACAGAACCTTTCAATGACTGTTCAAAGAAAAGGAAATAAGAAAAGCTAGTCACCCAGTTCAACATAGATATATTGAGCCTAATAAAGATAAATGATTTACATAAGTTTTAGCTAATTCTTATGCTAACAGAGTAACAGCACAGACTGCCAGAATGATTTCCAATCATTTCAAACATATAGAAATTGATAAGCAAATGATCAACAAAATGGTGAAGAATTCCAACTAATTCTCTTCATTAAAAAAAAAAAAAAAAAAAAAAAAAAAAAAAAAAAAAAAAAAAAAAAAAAAAAAAAAAAAAAAAAAAAAAAAAAAAAAAAAAAAAAAAAAAAAAAAAAAAAAAAAAAAAAAAAAAAAAAAAAAAAAAAAAAAAAAAAAAAAA
>NC_044920.1:25764273-25770244 GCF_003576645.1 Ipomoea triloba
AAAAAAAAAAAAAAAAAAAAAAAAAAAAAAAAAAAGAAGAAGAAGAAGAAGAAAGAAAGAAAGAAAGAAAGAAGAAGAAGAAGAAGAAGAAGAAGAAGAAGAAGAAGAAGGTAGCCATCAGCAATAACCCAATTGAACATGATAAAACAAAGCATATAGAAATTGATAAGCAAATGATCAAGGATATAACTATGGGACTAGGAATAGCATAGTAGCCAATGAAATGGACAATAGAGATTAAAATGCACCAACTTCATGTGAATTAAAACCTATCACTTAAGAGCTATAATATAGCTTAACTACAATGTAGTTTTGGTCATAAGACTGCCTCACCTGAATTGTCTTTCCAAGTCCCATCTCGTCAGCTAAAAGAACCCGTGCACCATGTTGCAAGGCAAATCTGAGAGGGTCAACATTATTAGTCCTAAAATGCAATTGAAAATTGAATTTCTAAATTGGGAAGCAACAAATCATAAACCAATGCATTATGCATCATATATGAAAAGCTCAAGGACTAAAATGGCCACATGCCCTCCCATCTTACCTTACTCCATCACGCTGAAAAGGCATTAGCTTTGTTTTAATGCTGTCAGGAATGGATTCATAGAGATCTACGGAAACCCAAAAAAGGCAGTCAGCAAGTGTAGAACTGTAAATAAAATAGGTATTGCTTCCCTCTACTGAATTGAACTAAGCCCAAGCCCCAAAGTATAAAATTTACAGAAGTGCCCCCATTTCAAATCTAAGACAATACAATAAATGAAGATTGCTAAGCAATACTGTTTAAAAAGAAAAGCTGGCAGTTATAGCAAAACAGAGGGAATAGGATGCAGAAACCTCCAACCCCTCCTTGACTGGGAAAGTTTTAAGCTAGCAGAAAAGGAGTAGAGTAACAACTTAAACTCTTGGTCAAAAAATGTACGATATTGATTTCAGTATGTTATTTGTTCTATTGGCCTCTATGGGCATAACAACAAGCAATCCACAGTTGGGCTAACCACCACACAATAGAAGGAACTGGGATAATTAATTTACCTTGAATATCACAAACTTCATTGGCAGCCACAATAGCACGTTGCACCAACGGATCTAAGTTCTGAACCTAAAATGTCAAGAGGAACTGTCAACATCAGCTTACTCCAAGATAATAATCACATGATTAATATATATATATATATATAGCACACACTTCAAAATCCATTTAAACCAACAGCCAGATACAAAATTATATTAAACCGGCAGTGCTGATACAAAGAGAAGAGAGTAAAGCGTATATAACTCATGACCTCCACATTTGAGCAAGAAATTCCATTTAGAATTTTTTCCGCTGATGACAATGATGACAGAGGAAACATCCACAATCTACAAAATTAACAAAACACGTGAGAACATCTAGTTAGAAGTTGCATACAATTGAATCTTCAGATGCACCCAATTAACTATTCATCTCCAATGGCTAACGTAAACCCTAAATATTTTAAATGACAGATAGAAAACCCTGCAAACTGGAAGAAGTGGGACAGGTCACAGGTGGATACTAGAGTTTGTGTGTTTTTTTTCTTTTGTCGAATATGGTTGAGATTGATGTAAACTTCTAAATATAATTACCAGAGGAAAAAAAAAAAAAAAAGAGTAGATCATAATGAAAACTAACATGCATGCCTAGTTGCATACCATGAAGAAAATGATAGGAAATGACTCGGGGATACCTTTCTTTTGCATTCCAACTGGCTTTAGGTACTTTTCGTAGTGCATCTATAAGTAGCTGGAATCAAGATAAGAGCCAAATGCATAAAAACAACATGGTCTGACCGTTAAGAACATATATATAAGAACTCATTAGAAAGATTATTACCTGGTCATACACAAATTTTGCAGCTATATCACCACTTGCATGGAGGAAAAGTTTAACAGAGCGTTTCTGTTGTTGTTGTTGTTGTTGTTGTCTTGGCAAATTCTCTACAGGTCACTCCACATTTCGACCAGAATCATTTTTTTTTAATCATGATGGATGGAGTTAAACAGATACTTCAAGTTATATATCAAGTTAACAAAATTTGAAAGATGCAAGGACCTCACCAGTTGCCTTATTTGCTCCAAATGAAGGCAGTATTCTCCGAGGAGGCGACTGAGCATTTTTCTGCAAGAAAATAATAGAAGGCAATGAATCAAGTACTCCATATAGGTCACAAGTAAGAACCAAAAGATGGCCAATAAAATAAGAAACAAAAAAGAGAATAAGAAACCCTAGTTAGTGGCGCAACGTGCAAATAAAATAAGAAGGATATAAAGATTAATTCCAATTTCCAAAGAAACAAAGCTAACGAAAGAGAACTAAGCCTGGCCTGACCACAGAAGCAGAAGATCGCTCCGGCCGGTGGGGAGAGGCCGGAGTATGCTGCACAGAGGTGGTGGCAGCATAAGACGAGGAATTGCGCTCAGCGATTTGCCTCATTGCATCTCGCTCCAGAGAATCCAGCTCTTCCGCACTCGGTTCCCAGTCATCCAACTCCATTGAAGTCCAATCACAGAATTGAAAAGGAAACTTTCAAATTTTTGGGGTGATTCAACTTATACTCCGTTTCATACAAAGGAATTCAGCAAGGAAGAAAACTGAGGCTCCAACACAAAATTTGAAACCCCCCAAATCTTTATTTTAGCGGGCTGATCATTGCTAATACGGAGTACCACTTAATTTGGGCCGAAAACGGGTTAATACCGGGCCCAAAAGCAAAACCCAGAAAAATATAAATAACGGTTGTTATGCCATGGACACGAGTCTATGTTTACAATTTTAAAACTCTATGTTCACAATTACACAATTCTATATTCACAATTTCATAAATCTATATTCACAATTTTATAACTCTATATTCAACAGTATAACACAATTTTTGAATTTGTATAACAAAATTATGAATATATAGTTCAAAAATTTTAAATATTGAGTAATGTAATTATATATATTGAAATTTAAACTTGTGAATATAAATTTTTAAAATTGTGAAGGTGGACCTGGATCCATTGCATAATTTTCCATAAACAACTTCCTCCGTTGAATGTTTCGTTAGCTTTGATTTAAATAAGCTCGGAAGCCGCAATTATATCTCTAAATTTTGTTGAGTATTACGGAGTACTTTATAACTACTTGTTCAAACTACCAAAGGCTGAAGCACAAATGGTCAATATCGCCTCATTGCACATTTAATATTAATATTTTGTACATTTACTATTAAAATTACACTTACAAAAATACGAAAGTGCATTGCAATTAGAGTTTCGATTTTAGGGTGTGTTTAAAAAGCAGGAAAATTACTTCTGAAAAAGATTTTTTGAAAAATGAGTCATTTTTCGGAAAATAATTTCATTTCCAGTGTTTGGTTGCATTATAAAAAACTGTCTTTGTATGTTTGGTTCATTTTTGAGAAAATGAGTAGAAATGTATAATTATATATTTTTATTATTTTATTTAAAATATTACAATATTTATAATAATATTAAAAATAAAATTTATAATTAAAAAAAAAAAACAAAACAAAACAAAACACCTCCCGTTTCCGGCGAAAACCACGCGGAAATCGCTCTAGTTTCTCGCTGGAAACCACAGCACTGTGCTCAGGTTTCCGCAGCGAGGAACCAGAGCACTTTGGTTTCCGGTGGAAACCTTCCACCGAAAATGTGGTTGTGGTTGTGTGTGTCATGTGGGGTTTCCAGCTGTTGCTTGAGGATGGGACTTTTGGACATTCTATAATTATTTACCTAAGCTCGAGAATGTCTAACCCCACGACAACTATCGGATACTAAGGAGTATTAACCGAGTACAATACACGCGTATTAGTTACAACAAAGGGTAATTATATAAAAGTTGACTTGTTGAGGTGAACAAATTGTGTTCATGAGCGTAAGACATTGTGTTCATCATTAGTGGAAATGTGAATAACGAAAATTTTATATTACTACCTATATATTTAATAGTTACTAAATTGATATTTAATTAACTGAATGATCAAATTTAGAATAAAATCAATAGTCAATGAACTATTTATAATCGAATTGAAAATTGGTAAACGTCAATAGTCAATAAACAATAAACAATTTATGATAAAATCAAAAATCCCCCCTCGCTTTGTCTGACGCTACCAATGAGACTTCATCTATGGTTTCTTATCTCAAACTTCATCCATATGACCAATTGAGCTGCCCCTGCAAGCAATGTTATATTATTCTCCTAATTTTATTTTTTGATATTTAGTTTCATTCATAACAATTTTTTTTTTTTGAAACATACATAACAATACTTAATTAGATTTGTTTTTTTTGTACTTGACTAATAAATAAATTTATTTTGTTAACATTAAAAGTAGGTTCAATTCACAAATAGTCAATGAATACAAAATTTTATTACAATGGGGTGTTTGGCAAATAGTTGTTAGCTAAGAACAGTTAGATAATAGCGGTTAGCGGATTTGACTAGATGATAGCATTAACTGTTTGTAAAGAAATGTTTGGTAAATTAGTTGTTAACTTATTACATGCAATATGACCTTTGAATGTATAATTTATTTTCTCAAAAAAATTATATTTTTGAATTTTAGCATCATAGAGCAATAAACTGTCACAAAAAGTTAATTAACCAAACACTCATATTGGTTATTTAACCAAGTTAAACAGTTAATAGTGATCAAACAAGCCAAAATTAACTAATAAGCTAACTACGTTACCAAACCGTGCAAAAACTTTATTAAATCTCTTTGACGTGTCATCGTTTTATTAAATACATCAATTTCTTATTGAGAGACCCGTTAATTCACTAGTAATCAGTAACAATAACAGCACGTTTGGTTCACGGAATGAGTTTTGAGGTAATAGGAATGCTATTCCATAAGGAATGGAATAGGTAAGGAATAGAATATGAATTGTATTATATTGTTTGGTTCGCGGAAGTAATGGACTTTAGGAATTATATTATAGTGTTTGGTTGGTTTAAGGAATAGAAATGAAATATGTTTTAAAAGACAAAAATACCCTTATAAAAT
This sequence comes from Ipomoea triloba, assembly GCF_003576645.1. Taxonomy (NCBI): domain Eukaryota; kingdom Viridiplantae; phylum Streptophyta; class Magnoliopsida; order Solanales; family Convolvulaceae; genus Ipomoea; species Ipomoea triloba. The sequence continues at coordinate 25,769,310 of NC_044920.1, forward strand.
AATAATAGTAATAATAAGGACATTTATGTTATTATTAATATTATTATTATTATGTAATAATAAAATAAAACTTATAATAATATTAATAACAATAATAAGAAAAAAGGAATAATAATAATAATAATAATACAAAACAAAATTGTATATAAAATAATTTTTTAAAACACAAATTAGAGTTTTTGATCCCACATTGATAACTCATGAAGAGGAGCTCATTTGAGCTCCTCTATATAAGAGAAGCATTGTTTCTCTTTTGAAATTAACAACAAGATGAGGAAGCCTTAAAGAGCAAAAACTCATTCATTTAAGGAGCCTTAATTGCTCTTAGTTAGAAGTTTTTTTTTAAATAAAAAAATATATTATTATTATTATTAATTACATTTTTAATATATAAATATAAATATATAAATATATATATATCTATATATATACATATTTAAATAAACAAATATTATGTATAAGGATTATAATATAATAAAAAGGGTATTTTTGGTATTATAGTATAAAAGCTATTCCCAAATACTTGGGAATAGCTAATACTAGGAATGGCTATTCCCCTTGCAAAGGGAATAGCTCATTCCCAGGAATGCTATTCCCAGGAATAGAATGACGAAACAAACAATGGAATAGGTCTATTCCCGGGAATGGTATTCCATTCCCGACCTATTCCACGAACCAAACACGTCTGATACGGAATAATACGGAAGAGTATATTCGTATTAATATATGGTAGAGTACAGGAAAAAATACTCTAAGTGTGACCGAGCTCCGTGACAGTGGGTCAGCGGCTCCCGGTCTCTTTAGCTGCTGTTCCAGAGGTCCCAGCAAAAAGCCCCCTTTTCTCTCTACATTAAATGTGCCTTTTATAGCGGATATGGCCAGGCCTACTCCGGTCGGGCTGCATGCAGGACACGTGGCAGACATGCACCGGTCAC
>NC_044920.1:25784818-25827649 GCF_003576645.1 Ipomoea triloba
AAGGCTCGTCAGACCGGGAATAGAATCTAAGGGCCTGGCTGAGTCCTTTTTCAGAGAGAGAGATCGGGATACGGAGACCGGATTTTAGCCCTATCAACGTCGTAAAAGTTTCGATCAATTTCAAAAAAGAAAGTGATAATTGTACATGTAAAATGCATTATTGACAAAATATTTAAAATCCAAGATTACTAGAAAAGGAGGATTTTAACATAATTTTGTGGAGTTCCCCAAAAAGAAAAATAAAATAAAATTGTTGAACTGCATTATGGTAATGTTTTCATTTTATTTTCAAATTTGGTTGAATTACACAAAATCCCATATAGCACCCTGAATCTCATTAATTCTTTTTTTTCCGTTCCCTGAATCTCATTATTTTGTTGAACTGAATTATTGTAACGTTTTCATTTTCTTATTAAATTTGGTTGAATTACACAAAATCCCATATATAGCTCCCTGAATCTCATTATTTGATTAGCTGTTACCAGCCAATTCCATTTGATTAATTTCCTTTCGTAGCATATCGAGGCCTATAAAATGGTTCCAATTATAGTCTTCAATTTCTCACAACTAAGAAAGCACAACACAAACAGCATCACCAGAAAAAAAAAATAAAAAAATCCTATAAATCCTAAAAATCTCCATGGCCTATTATTTTTCTTCTAAATCAAAAACCATTCCTTCTCCATTGCACCTCATCGTCTTGTTTATTGTCATTTGCCATCTTAATTCAAGTGTGGCTACTTCACGAGGAACAAGCATGCATAATTCTGATGTTCCCGTATTTGCATTTTCCGATCACAAAATACACAACTTCGATGTTTCGGTGTCTGCATTTACCGATCACAAAACGCACAACTCCGATGCTTCCGTGGCTGCATTTCCCAATCGTTATCCTCCGTCTGGTCCATCTCCAAGAACTCCCAATTATGGTTGATATGCACTTATGTAGTGGCATCATCTTTATGAAGGTTTTATATTGAATAAAAAGTCATATATTTGTTTATTATGATAGATCGCTCTTCGTTTATCATGTTGATTTTATTGTTGCATATTTCTCATTGATTTCATATACAAGTATTTATAATCTTTTTTTTTTCCAACTACTAGTTTCAAGTTTTTATTTAGATATATTGTCAACACAACATATGTTCAAAAGAAATGATTTTTTATAAATTGGAAAGGCAAAAGACATGAACGAGAGAGTCGTAATATATATACACACACACACACACACTTTTGGTTATAATAGAAACACGCAATCACTATTCAAATGTGTGTATTAAGTAAATTCTACTATTGTGTAATAACTTGAAAATTGCATCAAAATAGAAATAAATAGCATTAGAAACAAATTATGTTGAAATAATAGTACTAATTTCGTTGTCTATATAAACAAGTAAATCAACTTGGATAATAGATGTATGTAATCTGATGCCAAAAAAAATGTGGATTCAGTTTAAATTGTTCAAGTTTACCTTATAGTTGTGAAATAAGAAAATATAATTTTGATAAATTGGTCAGTTGAATGTAATAAAGGAATTTAATTGTCGATAAGTTTGTAAACTAGCGAATGTTGATATGTTATAGTTTGTAATATTATCATTTTTATTAGAAATTAGAAATATAAAAACTATTCAAATCATCATTTATTGAATTTTTTTCATTGTCGACAAAATGTGAAATTCTCTCGCGCTATAACCTGATGTCACGTTTAAACAACAAGAATGTAAAAACAAGGTTATAACATGTGCTCAAATTGAGCCAAGCACCTTGTGCACAGATGACATATAGTAACTCTCCCTTATGGGAGGTCATGAGATACCATCTCAATGGATGTCACACAATTCTTATACATGAATAAACGGATGAGAATTTTTTTCTTCAAAATCACAAGGTTTATCTTTAATATTAATATACCATTAGATACATTTGTTATGTAGAATCATTTGAATCTTTATAGTAATTATTATTTTTAATAAATCTTTAACACAGAACAAATAATAAAATATCACCCAAAAAAATGAATGTACCATAGTATGTTGAAAACCAACTAAATTTTGTATCATTTTAAACTAATATCATTTTATTGAAATACAGATAAATTTTCAAACGAAATTCAGTTTTCAAACGTATCCGTACACCAAAAAGTTGAACTACATAAAAAATTTGTCATAATACAAAATAGAGTAAAATTTAAATTTCATTCATTGTAATTATTTTTATGCGAACCAAATGAGTCTTAAGCATAACTATGTTGCATTTCCTTTCCTCTTAGTCGGGTAATTGTAGTGTTTTTTTGACTTGTGGTGTGTTACGGTAGAGATTGGTAAAAATGGGAGAAATCAATTAAGTTTTAGTCTATGAACCTAAAGAGTCATTAAGAGAACAATGAGAGAATTGCGAAGAAGTGTATAGGTGACGGAAACCTGAAAATTAATAAAGGATTGAACAACTCAAGATTTACATGTCTCATCACTCTCATGGGTCTGGAGGAAACTTGGGTTATCAAAAAATTGGGTGAAATAAGATAGGGTGAACAATATTACTTTCCATTAATAGTGATGTACAATTGTTGTCCTAATTACAGGTAAAAGTACCTGTCCAAGACAGCATCTTGGCAAGATATCATTCCTAAATTCTGAAATGACTAAGGGTGCACTATAAGATCTGAGTGACATTCTATCAAACAACATATCTACAAAAATGGTGAAACCATAATGTGTTACCAGGGGAGAAGTGGCTATCTATCTGAGGACAATGAATGGCTCTCAGGGGTTCTCTTTAGCAATTCAACCACCTTTCTCATGGAGGGCCTGTGAATCGGCAATTCCGATGTACAAAGAAGGGCAACATCAAAAACCTTCTTCATCTGTTCATAGTCGCATGTAGATTGATTCATCCTAGGATCCACAACCTGATTCAGATCAACAATCCCATCCCATTGCTTCATAGATGAGATTGCAATTCCAGAAACCCACTTTACTATGTCCTTGTTTTCACCAAATAAGTCATCAATTGGCCTTTTACCACATAGCAGCTCCAACAATACCACGCCAAAGCTATACACGTCGCTCTTCTCTGTAATCTTCAACGTGTATGAATATTCTGCAGATCAAACAAAACACACAGTCTCATACATTAGCAACACTGTCCTCTAAAACAGCAGACAACCTAGGTAGCACATAAACGGGAAACATTCTGCAGATCAAACAAAACAGACAGCCTCATACATTCAACAACACTGTCATCTAAGACAGCAGACAACCTAGGTAGCACATAAACGGGGAACAGGAAAATGCAGGATATGTATTACCTGGTGCAATGTAACCATAGGAACCAGCAATATGGGACATGACTTGGTCACCCTTGGGAATATCCCGACGAAGAATCTTAGCCAATCCAAAATCAGCTACCTTAGGCCTGAACTCTCCATCTAACAAGATGTTGTTAGATTTAACATCCCTGTGAACGATTGCAGGCACGCAATCATGGTGGAGATAGGCTAGTCCTTGAGCCGCCCCGACTGCAATGTCGAACCTCTTAGGCCAATCCAGCAACACACCGCCCTTCTCTCCATGTAACACGTCTCCTAAGCTTCCATTCTCCATGTACTCATATACCAGTATTCTGAAATCTTCGCCAATGCAGCTATACAGCAGCTTCACTATATTCCCATGGCGGACTCTCCCCAACGTTTCAACCTCCGATTTGAATACCTCTTTGGATTCTCTTTCCCGGTTAGCCTCCCAGAGTTTCTTGACTGCAACCAGCTGCCCGGTTTTCAGCTGGACTCTGAAAACCCGGCCCGACCCTCCTGTAGCAATGACGTTCTCGTCGCTCAGAGAAGCCAGCACATCTGATTCACTGAGCCTCACCGGTTGGAATGCTGTACTGCTCCACGAACGCCCGTTTCTTTTCCTTCTTGCCGATGACTTTCTTGTCTTGATCAAGAGCCAGAGGAGCGAGACAACCAGGATAAATGCACACGATGCTAAAATCGCCACCAGGTATACACTTACAGGTTTGGATTTCCGGCAAGAAGGAAAATCTTGAAGATCCGATGAACACAGACCGGGGTTCCCCATTAAGCTTGAATAGAAGAACTTGTTGTCAAATGCACTGGGAATTTTACCTTCAAGCCTATTGTAAGATAAATTGAACTTGTTGAGCTTGAGTTGGGTCAACGCCATTGGAATTTCCCCTGTAAGCATATTGCTGGAGAGGTCTAAATAATTTAACACCTTTAAGTTCCCTAGTGAACTTGGAATTTCTCCGGTTAACCGATTGAAAGATAAATTCAATTCATTCAATACATTCCATGACCTAACTGATTTGGGGATTTCACCTCCGATCTCATTCTCTTGAAGCTCCAGCTTCTGTAGGTTCTTCAATTTCGTTATACACGAAGGCAACGCACCGGAAATTTGATTCCTGCTCATATCTAGAATAACAAGAGTCTCCAATTCGCATATTTCTGACGGCAACTCACCGGAAAATTTGTTTCCAGAAATAAGGATTTGAGATATGTTTCGAGCATTGGAGATTGAAGGAGGAATCTGACCTTCAAATTCGTTGTTCTGGAGTTCAATTAATTGGTAATGAGTTGATCCCCAGAAACCGGCGGGGAGGGTTCCGGAGAGTTTATTGTTCTGTATACGCGCGTACGTCAGAGAACTGCACTCACCGTAAGATACGGGAACGGTTCCGGAGAATCTGTTATTGAAAACCATCAAACTCTGAAGCGTCTTTTTGGCACACAGATTCGGAGGCAATGGACCTTCTAAATTGTTTCCAGAAACATCGAAAAAGCTTAATTCCGAATTCAGACCGAAATTTTCCGGTAGTGTTCCGGACAAACTGTTGTTGAAGAGCTTTAAGTCGCTGAGATTTGGATTGAGAGATAAGCTTACCGGAATTTCTCCTTCTAAGTTGTTATCGTTGAGATGCAGCGATTCGATGTGTAAACTGGCAAGGCTTTCCGGTATTCTTCCGGTTAGCTTGTTCATAGAAATGTCAATGTGAACCAGAGAAGTGAGATTCCAAAATGTGTCCGGTAATTCACCGGAGAGTTGGTTGCTGTAAAGCTCTATTTGACCGACGCTCTTTAGTGCTCCAATACTATCAGGAATTTTTCCGGTGAGGCCGTTTTGAGACAGGTCTAGGTTTTGCAGCGACACAAGGTTCCCGATGGAGTCGGGAATGGCTCCGGCGAGGTTCGCGCTGCGTGCAAAGAGTTGCCGGAGCTTTGTGAGCCGTCCGATTGAGGAAGGCAACGGACCGGCTTTGAAAGGATTCATGGCGAATCCTAAATACGTCAACTCAGTGAGATTCGAGAAAAACTCGGGGATTGAGCCGTTGAGGAGGTTATTGATGATATTCAGCGTCTGAAGTTTCGGCAGACGGCCAAAGCTGGCCGGAATTTCTCCGGTGAAATTGTTCCCACCGAGGACGAGCGTGGTGAGGTTTGTGAACTCCGTCAGAAACTCCGGCAGCTCTCCGACAAACAAGTTCAAAGTCAAGTCCAAACTCTCTAGATGTGAACACAGGGAGAAGGAATCCGACGAGATAAAATCGCCGAAGTTGTTATTGGTGAGATTGAGCGTGCGAAGGGTAGAAATCCGGCAAAGGTCCGCCGGAAAGCGGCCGGAGAGGCCGAAGTTAGAGAAGTCAATAGAGACGACGGCTTGAGTCCGGACATCACAGGTAATGGCAGTCCAATTACACGGCGCGCCGGGAGCGGAATCTACCCAGTCATTGAGTTGACCAGTGGAATCGGTGAGTTGACTGGTTTTGACTCGGAGCAAAATGGCTGCATCGCGATTCAAGGAGCTTACCCATGGCCATGGAACCAAAACCATAAAAAACATAAAAAACATAAAAAACTTCAGCTTCGGAAAACCCATGAGAACAAACGGAACCATGTTGGGCTGTCTTTGACGGAAGAGATGAGTGTTAATTAGAGTAAACTAATTGATAATATCAACGTACAAAACTAGAATTAAACATGAAGGGCGAAAATGGCGGGTGCAGTGAGAGGAGAACAGATAGATCCGATCGGATGTAAGGAAGATTAATGTTGGAGATGAGGTGACATATCACATATGTTAGGCAAAGAGAGTTCAAGAAAAAGAAGATTTTGAGGAAATGGACAACTAATAAGTAACTAACCTTGAAACTTAATCCTTCTAGATATTTACAACACCCTTCAAATCTTATAAACTCTATTCAAATTAATGGGGTTCAATAGTGTTTTTTCTTCACTATTGAAATTTAAAATTTTCCCATTTAATGTTTGGTAAATAATTGTTAGCTGAATGTGTTAGCGAGTTTGATTGGTTGATAGCATTAGCGGATTGTAAAAAATATTTAGTACATGCAAAATGATTTTTTTTAAAAAATTGATTGAAAAATTTTATTTTGAATAGCTTTTGAATTTTTGAATAATACCATTGGCAAGTTTAATTAACTCTATGATATTAGTTTTACTAGATAAATGTTGTAAGTAATGTGTTTTTGAAATAGTAAATAATGTGTAGTCATGTATAACTATAAGATATCATTAGTCATAAGTATTTAGAGACTAAACCTAAGTACAATTACCTTTGGAGTAACATTATAGTTCTTAAAATTGAATCAATGTTTTTTTTTATAGAACTATTTATTTTATTGTTCTGTGGAATAGTAAGTGTACATCTAAGCAATTGTAAGGTAGAAAATTCATATTTGTATCTTAGTAACTACAACGCCTCAAGTGTCCCGTTAAATGTTATTAGAACAATTAATGATGCTATTGAACATGCACTAATCAAATTGGTCCACGAAGTCTTAGATTATTATTAAAGTTGCTCCACATATTGATTAATTAATTATTAGATTGGGCATATTGAGTTAGCTTGGTGCCTTGGTTCACACTTCACAATACTTCACCAACTATTTTTTTTTAAATTAAAATTAAAAGCATTATATAATGTTCCCTCGATCTTAAAACTTTATACTTATATTAGTGATCATTAATTGATCAATTCATCACAAATTAATAATAAATGTACACACGAATCAAATATAGAAAATAACATTGGACAGACCCTGTGCGAATATGGATTAGTATGTGCATAGTACGAGTTTAAAGGTGTCTTCTACAATTAATTAAGACATGCTCAGGACACCTCATGGTCTGGCAAAAAAAAATAGAAAATAACATTTGAAGATGTGAGTATTAACAGTGAATTTTATAAGTGTAACATTACTCACTCTTTTTGTTTTTTTTTTCTCCTCTTCTTCATTTTTTTTAAAGATAAGTTAAAGTAATTACTCAGCTTTTTTACAAAGTCAATTTTAAAGTTGATCAAATAATAATAATTATTGTTGTTATTAGATATATTAATATAAGATGCATTCCGGCAATGGAATCCATTTACGTGATGCCTTTCCTAATTACTTCCAAACAAATAACCTTTGGCACATGTAAATTGTTGGATACATTAATAAGCACATCGTTTTTGGAAACAATGACTACAAGACAACATAAAATTTAACATTCAAATATTTATCATTATTTTTTGATAACCCATATTTTTAAAATTCTGAACTATCCTTGAACCCTATTAACTTATCCTTAAAGGCGCATGAAAACATAAATTAAACATAAATTGAATCAATATATATAGTTTTAAGACTCAAAACTAAATCATACAATTATGCACACAAGGAGTCCAAACTCCCAATGTTTGTGGTAGGGATGGAACCTCAATCTATCGCTTGAAGTAAGTTTTAAGCGATGTTTCTCATCTACTAGACCAATGTCTTGACAGTGTGTGTGTGTATGGCATGTGAGAACTGGTGTCTAGAAGAGGACTATGAACTTATCAAATTCGTCAATTTGAAAAGATGTAACAGATTAGAAGTAATTAAAGAAAAAACACTGTGGTTTTTGTAAATAACTTGAACTTTAAAGTACAAGTAATATGTGTAGATGTGCAAGTAACATCACTATAAAATGCAACACACACATATATTAAAATAGAGTGAATGAGATGACACAAATTTTCTTTCAACTCAATTAGAGATTTTAGATTGGACTACTAAGCAAAAATCAAAGAAGATAGCTTTGTTCTACAACCCAAATTTGACCCGTATTTTAGGTATCCTCACATGTGTTATTCCATTTCCTTCGGATCAGATCACTTCACTATCCTACCAAACACAACATTACTAGCCACCATATAAGAAATACCCATCCAATTTGAACATGACATTAATCATTAAAAAAAAAAAATGAAGTTATATAGTACAGTACGTATGTAGTTTTTAAGATATTCCAAAGAAAAAAAAAATGGGGGAGAGAACAATAAATGAAAAGTAGAGGGAGTAGTGGAGTTGGTTCAACTAAAATGGCTAAATAAATAAACAAATTCCATACATTTTCCTGGTTTATAAGTCAAAGATGGGAGGAAGACAACCATCAACCAATCATTGTCCCAATTCCATAGTGAAAGTGAAGTGAAAGTAGTATACGATTGATTTTCTCTCTCAAAAAAAAAAAAAAGTAGTATACGATTGACCCATATGACCGGCAAGAATTGCAATCAAATTTCGCGAGTGACCTCAAATAGGTGACTATGAGAATAGAATATGATGGTTGGTGTCCTGATCTTAAATTTTCGATAGTCACTCGATGGATCAACATAACTGACCGAATGAATATAAAATGTAAAAAATTAATAAATAGAAATAATGATTCAAAAAATTTACTATTTTATTGATAGTTTTATACTTGTAGTGTCTGGGTTCTCCCTATCAAAAAGATGGAGCCGTCCTCGTTCTTGTTCCTGACTCCCTCCTTTATAGCAGAAGAATGGTAGATGGTGAGTAGGTTGAGTATTCATGGATAATTAATAGGGTAGTAATGGCTAATATATTGATTGTTAATGAGTAATTATGAGAATTTATGATAATAAATGAGGGGTTATGGAAGGATCGGATAATTAGTGAGTCGACTGGTCACGTCCCGGGTGTTGACTACCGAGTCTGAGGCCCGACTACCTGTTAGGTGGTACGTACATATACCCATTCTGGGTATCCATCAATGATTTTTGTATTTGAAAGTCCATAATTTAATTATTGTTAATATCATCTTGGTCGAGTTAAGCCCAATTAGTTCATTACATTAAGTTTTTTTAGTGCAATTTATTTTACTTGTAATTGTATAAGATCAAAATATTTACGTAATGCACACTATCGAATAATTATTATGATTTCTCTGGCATCCAAAAAAGGGTGGGTGGGTAGTCAAGAAATTCCAAAAATTCCACATGCATTGATTGCTTTGAATTCAATAATGTTTTGGAGCTAATTGGGTTATTTTAAAGGAAAGTCTGAATGTTGATTTGTTGGGTAGTGAGTGAGTGCATTAGTAAATGGTGTTTGTTTAATCCCAATCAGCATCACCTTTTAGACTATTGCGTTCAAAAGTCCCCACTTCATTGATTTATAGACTCAGTCAGTCATAGCCAAGACTCCCCTGCACCCACTTAAATTGTTTGGCTTTTGGATGCATAAATTCTATGTTGAAAACAGTCACAGGAATATAGAGAATGACAAGTGTATTGTTATAATCTCTTTCTTGATTTTATTAGAGAAATAATCAAATAAAAATTGTGATATACTTTAAAAGTAAAAATAAAAAGAGATGGGTGACCCCAACTAATTCATCCAATTAAAAATATCGCTCCACAATAGTACATTCAAACATCCTAGTGGATCATCAACTCATTCAAACATACGTCATTAATGATCTCTCATATTTTTGACCAATATTATGATACAGTATAATTTGTGATACAATAAATAAATTTTTCTTCCCAAGTTTTGAGACGTAAAAGATTAGTCTCATTTTCTACTGAATATATCTATGAAGAATGATATGAATATCTTTGAACTTGAGGAATGATAGCTATATCACTTCTACTCTATCTTGTATCATGTTCTCTTATTCTTCAAACCTTCATGTCATATAAATTATCAAAATTTGTCCGTTGGAATTAACAATTTTTTTATATGTGATCTTGATCATTGTAGCTTAATTTGATTTGTTGAAATTATGATCATGCTACTTCTACGAAACATACTTTATTGATTTTAAAAACCTTTTCTGTCTTGACATGTATTATTTTCAAAACTTGTCTAGGAATTTGAATACAATAGAGTTTCAGTTGTGTATCAACTTCTGCTTCAAACCTCTACTACTAATTCCATTTTGTTCAATTCGTGCTCCAAAACTTTACTCCTTAATTTGTGCTATCAACCTAATTTCTTTTGAAAAACTTTGCTGCATGTAAAAAAAAAGTTGCTGCTTCTAATTTGAAAAACTCAGCTGCCTATAAAAACTCTTTTGCTTATAATTTTTAAAAGAGTCATTACTATTTTTGGCCCTACTGTTATTGGGGCATTGCCAATTTCAATTCACTTTATTAATTTTTGTCACATTGCGGCAAGTCTTATTTAGTCCTTGTCACTTTTAGTCCACCGTTAAAATTTTCGTCAAATTGCCGTCCAAAATATGGGTATTTTTGGTCTTTTCTTGCTTTGGTCATCTCCTTACTCTTTTGCAGTGGTTTTTCTTACACATTTTCATCCATTGAAGAGGTCCGACAAAAGCTATATGAGCCACATTACAAAGCCATGGCTTTTACGGGACATCTTCATTGAATGAAAATCTATAAGGAAAACCACTACAAAGGGTAAATGAGATTATCAAAGCATGAAAAGATCAAAATACCCCTGTTTTGGACGGTTATTTGACAAAAATTTTAACGGTGGACTAAAAGTGGCAATGCCTAAATAAGACTGACCGCAATGTGACAAAAATTAATGAAGTGAACTAAAATTGACAATGCCCCAATAACATTAGGACCAAAAATGGAAATGACTCTTTTTAAAACTCAACTACTTCTAAAAGCTATTCTACTGCCAATTTTTGAAAACTCAACTGCTTGAAATCTTTACTGGTTGACTTTCAAAATTTTATTGCTTATAAGATATTCTCAAAACCTTGCTGCTCATAAAAAATCTTCAAAAATTTATGTTGCTTCCAAAATCTTCGATGCTTATAAGTAATTTCCTAAAATCTCTAATACTTCTGAAATCTTTTTTTGACACTTAGATGATTTTGACCAAATACAAGTAAAATTTAGAATACAATTTTTTAAATTAAAATACACGCTCATTAAAATCTATAGCATATAATTCGTAACCTTTTAAATAATTTATGTTGAATGGACGCATCTCCACATTACTTATGAGGATTGATTAGTGACAATTAAGTCGATGATTGCTAACAACCCTAACTTGCCATTGAATTGTGTGGCTTGGTAGGTTTAAATAAGTCATTTTCTTCCTACCATAAACCCCAAAAAAAAAAAAAAAGTGACATAAATATGTCTAAATCACTGCCAAGCTGAAAATGCTCAACTTTTTTTCTGTTACTACTGCACTATAGATAATATATATGAGCTGAAATTTTGGGCTTGGAATATTTTGGCCAAATATAATTATTGCTTACTTAGATAAACACGGGCATTTTTAGATCCCTAAGCAGCACGCTAGTTAACTTGTAAATATCTACTAATTTAATAAGAGCAATAAAGTAATGCACGAGAATTAAAAAATATTGGTCCAATTATTTATTAAAACGAATGATTCATATTATTTTATTTTTAATATTTTTTTTTCTTACGTTATTCTATTATATAATTTACTTTTCCTATTCCATCAGTATAAACTTAAGTAACATAATATTCCGTTAACTATTTATTACTCTTACCTTACTTAGTGATTTTCATAGGAAAGATTTTAGGTTTAAGCCACATCCCAATCATAGTTGTCATAATTGTTGAACATATACTATAAATATGTTAGAGTGTATTACAAAAATATAATATAAATTTTAATATGAACTCTGATCAATTAATTAGCCAAATTATATACATAACATTCAAAGTTGAGCATCAAAGATTACAAATAAGAAACCTTGAAAATCATTTACTTTTTTTTTTTTAAACAAATATAGGTTAAGTTTTTTTTTTCCTTCCTTTTTTGTTTTTTTTGTTTAATTAATCTTATTTGATTATTTCGAACAAAACTCAATATTTTAATTATGTTTTTACATTATTACGAATGATTTAGGTCATTATGATATTAATAATTTTTGTCTATATTTCTATAATGGTCCAATTATAAATTACTTTATAAATATTGTATTATATATATATAATACGTAGAACAGTTTTGGATGGTTGATGATTAGGTTTGAGTAGTAGTGAACCCGTACCTAATAGTGTGTGTATATTTTAAAGTTAAAACAACAAGAAGTTAGTAAGAATAGATGGGAAGAGAGATGAATGAAAGGCTTACATAATTGAGAAATAAATAATGGAGGTATGATGACACCTTTTTGTTGCAAGAAGCCAAGAACTATAAAATAAATTAATTATTTAATATGATTTGTTGGGGGGAAATTTAGGTATATTATTCCTGTAAAAGCATACGTTTGATTTCCACGTAGTCCAATGCCGTGAGTTAGCAGAATAGGAATTCTCGCTTTGCCGACGATAATATTACCGCATGTGTAGTTGTTAGATGCTGTCTAAAATTATTCCATGTTTTAATTGTTTTTTTTTTCTTTGCATAATCAGAAATAATTTTAATATTGAAGACTGATAATCGCATATTTATTAAGTTATTATCTTAAATTTATAATAAAAATTTGTTAATTTTTAATCAACATTTTTTAAAATTATACTATAAATATTACATGTGAAACACGTATTAAAAATTACACTTAAATGAAAACTTTAAAAAACCACATAATTGTACTAATAAACAAGGAATAAGGCTACTAAAGCAATACAAAAAGTTTAGAAGCTACATATATAAACACAATACATTAAGTATTGACATAGTCAATTTATGAACTTATAACTTTAAGTTTATTTACTTACACTTCATGTGAACTTAATTAGAGTTACTTTGACACGATACACTTATAATTAACACTAACAGATTATTTTATACATTAATTATAAATGTGAGTGTTGATCAAATGAAAGGAAAAGAAAGAAAACCGCACCAATTTAAACAAAATAATACATTTTAGATAAGAATTCATCAATCATTATTGCATGGACCATGGTCCACACAGCTGTGTGGACCAAAATAAAAAGTACATTATTTTTGTACTAAAGGTACATTATTTTTGTACTGTAGGTACATTATTTTAGGGTACATTATTTTTGTACTGAAAGTACATTATTTGATATATACTATCAAATAATGTACCTACAGTACAAAAATAATGTACTTTTTATTTTTGGTCCACACAGCTGTGTGGACCATGGTCCATGCAATAATTTGCCAGAATTCATAGTGTAAGATAGATCTTGGTTCATAATATAATCTACGTGGCTTGTGTGTGGGGGCTTGGCCCACTAAGATGGCAACAGGCCTATAGTATATGGCCCAGGCCAATTACTTTCTTACCATTTGATCAGTCCATATCTTGCAGAGTTTTGGTGTAGTGTTATTCCTTATTGGTAGGCCCATTTCATATACAAATGATTTTAGGCCTGGAAAAGCAAGCCCATTAAAGCCCGTGAATGATACACACTTATTATTTTATTATTATATACTAGTATTTTATATGCGCGATACGTGAAAAATATATGTCCAATACTAATATTCAAGGTTAATTATATGAAAATATTTTTTTTAAAAATAATAGTATATAATTTCTTTTAATTCATAGTTGTAGAATTCATATTATATTAAAAGTATAGTTGATAATTTGAGTAAGAATTATGGTATGATTAATATTATCAAGATAAGAATATTACAAAAACTCCTTAAAAAAAAAAAAAAAACGGATGCTCTTAGCTTCCATCTCACTAAAAAATTCACCTAACATTACTATTGGTTCATCCCTTAGGATTCCCCCAAATATAGTCTATAGTTTCAATTCTATTGATTGGATTGTTTCAGTCACGATTTAGAGCTCACCTTCATTGACGGAAAATAATTGATCGATAAGAAAAGCTTTTCCTTCCATCACAGCTATAGTGCCTGTTCCCCACTACTCTCTCTTCAATTCTCTCTTTTCAATATTTTCAAAAGCATGCATAAAAAAGTCAGAAATTACGACTCCAACTTCATCTTTTTTAATTGCTTTTTCAACATTCAATCAACAATTACATGTTATGTGATTACTCACAAAACAAGACAGTCTCAACTGAGTTGATTTCATTATTTGTTTGATAATTATAATAATTTAAATTTGATTCTCACCAAAAGTAATATATGGATCGTATCGATTTGAACTGATTAGTTATGAAAGAGCTAAGCTAGTATAGTCTAAGTCTGAGAATGGATTATAGTGCATGGATGTTTAAGTCTTACCTGCCATGGCTGATATAGGCTACACAACAATCGGAATCATTATTAGTCCTAAGATGCCATTAGGACAAAAAGAGTATTTAATGCATGCAAATGGTTAATGAGGAATAATGGGTTGTTGGGCTGTCAAATGTTGTGGGGAATATCGTATATCATGCCCTGCCCCGGAACCAACCAAATGCTTGGACTACGATGTTTCGTTACGTATTAATGACTACTACATAGTGAATTCTACGTACTAAATTTGCTTTCGTTAATTTTACTCACTATGTGTAATTTTTTTTTTTAATTTTTAATGTATTGTGATTGGTTAGTTATAGGATAATCATATTGAGTGTTGACACAATAATCCAAATATTGTGTAATAAATAACTTTTATGATGTAAACTCATGGAATGAAAATTTGTTGCATATTTACAAAATACTTAATTATGGATGGGATTTTTGTTTTGTCTTTTGTGTAATATTTGAATTGAGTTAAGAAATTTTTATTTGTTTATTTGTTACATGAGGATAAATTAGACAGTGACCTTCGACGTTGAAATGCCTTGGCTTTTAGTAATAGCCTTTCAAGTAATTGATATTCATCCACTTAGAAAATATACATAAAACATAAAAAATGACCATTTTTTTCATCATTCGTTGCCTTCGCTTTCCTTAATGGATTAAAAAAAAAACATTTCTTTGTCCTATTATTCTAATTCATTCTTAGTCTTTATTTTAGGTTAATTAATTTGAATTTAATCGTCTTAATTATTTCCATCGTAATTAGTAAATCATGCAAACTTAATGACAAAGTACTATATATCATTATATTTAATTTACAAGAAAGTCGGCAACAACTATTCAAAAACTGCTCTCAGTCAAGTTTTCTGACATTAAGAACTTGAACCCCAATATTTGTTAAGACATTACTTCCATACTTAACATAAGGCCTTCCCCAATAAGGAGATTTTACACAAATTTTAAGAAATTAATGGTGATGTGGAGGAGTGATAAGGGGCGAGAGAAATTTTGGGTACCTCCTGCAAGGACCCGGTTTTGGTCGGAATTGTGGGGCCATCTTCAAAAGCAACAGGAAGCATTGCAAGCAAGTTACGCGCACCCTTGGGCGCGTAAATTCGTTTATATATATATTCAGTTTTATATTTTGTTTTACTTTTTTCATTTATTTTATTTTTCTCAACTCTCATTTTCTCTTTCCTAATCTTGCAATCTTGCAAGCTGATTTGGCATGCCACATGGATTTCTTCTTCCTCTTTTTTTTTTTTTTAAAAAAAAAATAAAATTTCTTGTGTGTCTAGCAAGCTTGCTAAACATTGTTTGTACTTTAACAAGCAGCTTTTGCAGCAAAAGCGGCTATAAAACCTGTTTTTTTTTATAGTTCTTTTTATTATTTTATTTATTTTTTTTTTGAAAACCATTTTTTATTATTTTATTATTATGTATATAATATAAAATAAAAGTGGAACCCATTTTAAAAAGTAAGAAAGTTCTGCATGGATGTATAATAAATAATAAATAGTAGAGAATTTATAATTTGATAATATGAAAGTGAAAGCCACTGAAAGAAAATTGTTGGGTTAAGGACTTGGGATAGCATAAGGTATGACCCGTGACCAATATATCATATATATGACATTCTTAAAAATGGGTTTCCCAGTTTCCCAGTAGAGGGTGCAGTAAACGATTGGTGAAGTGAAAGGGCGAATTGAAATATGATGAAAGAAGGAAATGATGAAATTAATATATGTATGAAAGGTCTCAGAAATTCAGAAGAATCCAACGATGGATGGCATCATACGTACACTCAACATATTTGTGAAGTCAAATCGTATCGCCGATTAATGCAATTGTCATCTCATATTGACGTGATAATACACCCCCTGTAGCAGTAGTAGGAGTGGGTACACATATATCTCTATATATATATATAACGATAAATAAAACACCATGCATGCAGTGACATGATGGATGATGCAAAATCACACTACTTATAGTAACTGTATCGCCTCCTTTCGTATCATCAACTCACATGCTATGATTGCCTCTTTTACCAAGGTTTCCAACCGTTCAAAATTACAGCTAACTTGCACTTTCGACTTAAATTAAGAAAGTTAATAAATTATCGAGTTCTTTAATGCTATCCTCATTAAAAAAATTTTAAGCAATTTTCAAAGTGGAAGAATGATAAGGTGGAGAGAGAAGAAAAACTTACTTCTAGCAAATATGAAGATTTTGCAAACTATGTGGACCTCACCAAAATATGAGGTGCAACTCTTGCGTTCAGGTGGGCACCTATAGTGCATGCGCCTAGGTAATTACAATTTTTTAATATTTTTTTCCAGTTTTTTTGTTTTGTTTTTAATTTTTTTTTTCCTTCACTCTCATTTTTCTCTTTTTGAATTACCATGTCTAGAACAATTTCTATATATTTTTTTCTCATTTTCTTGTGTGGTTCTTTCCTTCATCATGTTGGTATGCTAATATTATATATGGAAAGAAGCTATCATGCATGTATTAGGATTTCAGTGCTATATATTTGAGTGATATGTGGTGAAGAATGTGCGGAGCATACATCCAGAGAACTGGTGCAGAAACATGACTGAAAGGGATGTGCTTCATCAATGGGACTATAGTCCGTCATTCGTCGGGAGTCTTGAGGCAACTGGTGCTGCAACATTTTCAAAATAGAAGGGATTTTGCGTCATGAGGTCTCGTGATCGTGATCACCAATTTCTAGCGGTACTCTTGAGCAATGTCAATAGATGTCAGAGAGGTGATCATATTGTGTAAATTTCTGTGTCATTCTACTTAAATATGTTTAATAAATTGATCTTGATTTGAGTTGGTGTCCCGTGTATTCAAGCACGATAACTCTTGATTTCTGCTTTTTATTTTATCTATTGTTCATTTGCTACACCTCAATCCCTAGCTCACTCTTGTGTATCAGTTAATCTGCCTCTTCACAAGTTGTGTGCATTGAGTATAAAATTTCACAAACCTTCATATTATTAAGTCAACAATAAAACCAACTGAATATACACAATAAACTACGTTTCTATATAATATAATAGTTCATAAATCAAATTCGTGACTTCAGGTAACATCATTCCATTTCCAAATGCAATTATTTCATTTGGGAATGAATTTGATTGATCCAATAATGGAGGTAGGGAGGGGACAAGTCGGGGCACAGATCACAAAGGATGGAAACAGAATCTCCGTATGACGGAAAGAACTTAATATTATCTAGGGCCACATGTACATGCCAAATGGCGTACAGGACCACCACTCACAGATTACCTCTACAACAGACAAATTGTTTGATATGTTTAATTAATGTACGCAACTACTCTCCCCACCCCCACCGTTTAATATTTAGAAAACTGCAAAATTCTGATCCAAACCCTAAATTAATTGGCACCACCAATCAATTCTGCAAGTCTCCGGTGAGAGTGAGTAATTGAAACCCCACTTTCACTTCTTTGGTCAAACTCACTCTCACACATTTCTAGGACTATATATCATTGAATTTACTCCCAATTATTATTAAACTATATATATGCACACTGATTTATGTGTAACAATTAAATACTGTCTGCAGTAAAGTAAAGATCTGACTTCCCATGGATGATGGATTCACCTCATTCATTTCATATCCCTAAAATTGCAGAACAAATCTAAGAGACACTTAAATGCTGCACATAATTAATTAACCATGATGTTGATGCTTTCAACTTTTCAAGTTTATACTACCACTACTACAACTGGAATTACCACCAATCCGACTGTACAACCAAGCCAAAACTAGAACAGGAAATAGAAGGTTGAAGTCCTAGAGGGAATCCCAGAATACTTAATCCCACTCCCAATTTAAACAGAAAGCAAAGCATAATTGATAATACAGCTACTTAAGGAACAAACTAGGTAGAGGAGGAGGAGGGAGGGAGGTAGTCGTACAGATTTTTATATGCTGAGAAGATCGGGTGGTGGCTGTTGGTGGTCTTTTGCGTCGCTAGTACCAGTTCCGGGGGGCTCTAGTGCAGAGGACTCACAAGTTGTTGTGCCCTCCGGTTTGGTGCCGGGGGGCTGCTTGGGGAGCTCTGTTAGCATTTGCACAACCTCACGCATCTTTGGGCGCTCCACGGCTTGCTCTTCCACACACAGCATTGCGACGTAGAACATGTGCATTGCCTCATGAATGGGGACTGTGGATAGTCTGGAGTCGAGGATCTTGAGAACTCCTTCCTTCTTCCCGTCCGTCATTTTTCTGACCCATTGGACTATGTCGACGCCATCTCCAAACTCCCCAACTGGCTTTTTCCCGCACACTAATTCCAATAGAACCACCCCAAAACTGTACACGTCGCTCTTCTCATCAACTTTGAGTGTGTACGCGTACTCTGCCAAGGAGGGAGCATAAATTTCAATGTCAATTAATAACTACAGTAACAATATTGGAATTACACAACACACTTTCTGGTAAAAATAATAAAACAAAAAACTAATGGTTAACTCAGCAGTTGCCCTTGTTTAAAGAAAGTACTAAGTAAATCTAAGACGCCTCATTTATTTCAATTTGCAGGTAGGACAAAGTTGGCTTTGAATTGTCGACAAGGTAACTACAGAACTCATAAATTCCAACCAAACAACCCCAAATTAGTTAGAGATCATTTTCATTGTTGATGCATATTTATTACAGATCTGTTTAATAGCAGTCAAGGACTGTACAATAAATAACCTTGTAGTAATTCTTTTCTATTCTACTGCATTAGCAATAAAATTCCAGAAAGAATGAAGAGACAGATCAATACCGTTAGGCCTATTCTTGATGCAATGAAATACAAGCACCAAGCACTTATTTATAGAAACCTTTGGACCACCATTCTAAAAGATCAGACACAAATGAAGGCTCACTAGTCACTATTGACCCCTATGCAGTCAAAATTAGGATCATATTGTAGTTTCTTTGACAATCTAAGACTATAAACTACAATAGGGAGTACTTTAGCATCAACAGAATAAACACATTTAAGCATATCCAAGATATTAAAATAACCAAGAAGGAAAATCATAATTTAGCATTGCAATATAGTATATAATACCTGGAGCAATGTATCCATAAGAACCAGCAATGGCAGACATGCATTCTGATGTTCCAGAATCTTGCAGGAACTTGGCAAGTCCAAAATCAGCAACATGAGCTTCAAAGTTAGTATCCAAAAGAATGTTGTTTGATTTTACATCACGGTGGAGGATGAGGGGTGAGCAATCGTGATGAAGATAGCAAAGGCCCTTTGCAGCCTCTACAGCTATCTTATACCGCGTATCCCAGCGCAAATGACCACCTTTCTTGCCATGAAGAACTTCACCCAGGCTGCCATTTGGCATGTACTCATAAACCAAAAGGTTTGTTTCATAGTTTGAGCAAAAACCTAGTAATCTGACAATATGCCTGTGTCTGATCCTCCCAAGAGTCTGTATTTCTGCATTGAACCCATGATCATGTGAAGAGCCACGGCTCATGGCTGGCAACCTTTTCACTGCTACTTGTTCTCCATTGGGCATCGCTCCCTTGTAAACTATACCAGCACCTCCCTTCCCAATGATATTGTCCTCCTTCAAGCAATCTAAAATATCATCACAAGTAAAATCTAAGCGCTGGAAAGCAGTAAGTTTCCATGCCCGAGCATCACTTGCCTTCTTTAAAGATCGAGCCTTAATAATTGCTGCAACAGCAAACACAATCGAGCACACAAGCAACACAACAACAAGTATAAGCTTCAAAGATGGTGAGAGACCCCCTTTCTGATGGGATTCATTAGACCCATTAACAATACCATTCTTGCAAGGCCCCAAATAAGGGCCACAGAGATCCGGATTGCCCACAAACGAAGTTGAATTGAAATAACTGAACTGACCAGTACCAGGAACCAATCCAGATAAATTGTTATATGAAAAATCAACAGAGGTTAGGCTCTGCATTGCAGCCATTGACTCTGGAATGCTCCCACTCAGGTCATTCCTGGACAGGTTCAAGTAGTTTAATATCTTCATGCCTGTGATCTCAGTCGGAATTTCACCAGAGAGTTGGTTTCCACTGAGATCAACGAAAGTCAGCAACTTGCACTGGCTTATTTCCGGTGCAATGGTACCAGACAAATTGTTGTCGCTAAAATCCATCTTGGAAAGCTGTTGTAATTTCCCAATTTCGGCAGGAATGTGGCCTGAAAACTTGTTCCCATCTAAGAGCAGCTTCTGCACACCGGCAAAATTTCCAATGCTGGATGGCAATGGCCCAGTCAAATTATTATTGGAAAGGCTAATCTGCCCAAGACTGGAAGAAATGGAACTTATCTCCGGAAAAGTACCAGTGAGCAAATTGTCTTGGAGCTCAACTTGTGAGAGCTTAGGCAAACTCAAAAGCCCTTTAGGAATCGAGCCATTGAGATAGTTTTCGCCCATCCGAATCCGATTCAATGACTGGCACTGGCCCAGAGATTCCGGTATGGGACCAAACAAGAAATTTCCCAGAGTAATTAGGGTCTGAAGTTTGTTTCCAGTGCACAAATTTGGGGGTATATTTCCGGTCAATTTATTGGAACTGATATCAACAAATTGAAGCTTACCATTCTCGCCCAACTGCTGTGGAATGCTACCTGTGAAATTGTTCTCCCATAGCTGTAACACCTCCAGCTCAGGAAAATCCCCAATGAAGTCCGGTATAGAACCGTGAAGCTTGTTCCGGAAGAGATTCAAAAGAGTGAGATTCTTAAGCTCCGCGAAGGATTCCGGTATTTCACCAGAGAACGCATTGTTGGATAGATCCAATGACTTCAAGTTCTTCAGAAACCCTATTTCCGGCGTTAATGACCCGGTAAGGTCGTTAACTTGAAGGAACAGAGTATCCAGGTTGTTAAGTTTTCCTATCTCCCCTGGAATCTCTCCCGTTAGTCCACAGTTAGCGGCGTCAAAGCGAATGAGCTGAGACAAGTTCCCTATCTCCGCCGGTATTCCACCTGAGAAGGCGTTGAAGTAGCCAATATAGAGCTCCTTAAGCTTCGTCAAGTTCCCGATCTCCGAAGGTATCACGCCACTGAGTCCGTTACCGGAAACCGCGAGATACTCGAGATTAGGGAATCTTCCGTACTCTGGAGGAATGCGACCGGTGAAATAGTTGCCGCCGAGGTGGAGATGGCGGAGACCGGTCATTTTGTAGACTTCAACCGGCAGGTCACCGGTCAAATTGTTGTTGTAGAGGTCGAGGACTTGGAGATTGGCGAGTTGAGCGAGCTGGTGAGGGAAAGTTGAGCCGAAGATATTGTTGGAGAGATTAAGGAAACGGAGAGTAGAGATTGCGGAGATTTCCGGCGGAACGGGGCCGGTGAGCTGGTTGGCGGCGACGGAGAGGTTGACAAGGGAGGGAAGTTGGGATACCTCCGGCGAGAGGACGCCGGAGAGGTTGAGGCCGGAAAGGTCGAGCGAAACCACGTGAAGGAGCGAGTCGCACGTGAGCCGTTGCCACGTGCAGTGGCTGGTGGAGATGTTCCATGAGGAAAGAGTGGACTGAGAATCGGCGGTGAAAGCCGCCTTTATAGATAGCAATGCCGCCTGCTCTGTTACGCCCGGTGGTTTTCCGGCGCCGGCGCCGGTGGAGTGGCGGAGATGAAACTGAAGGAGGAGGAAGAGTAGGAGAAGGACCCGCATTTCGTTCGCTAGATTCGTATCTCTCTCTCTCTCTGTATTGCCCACAAACTATTTGTTTTTAGGTTAGCTGAGTGGTTTGGAATTAGAGTAGAGATTGCAGCTCAGTGAG
The DNA here is from genome assembly GCF_003576645.1 of Ipomoea triloba. Taxonomy (NCBI): domain Eukaryota; kingdom Viridiplantae; phylum Streptophyta; class Magnoliopsida; order Solanales; family Convolvulaceae; genus Ipomoea; species Ipomoea triloba. Next base: position 25,807,083 of record NC_044920.1, read on the forward strand.
CTAAAGCAAAACTCAAATTACCATATTTTCACCAGGTAAAGCATTTATATATATTCTCTGTAAATCAAAAGATATTAGAGTATATTTTTATGATAAATTACAAAAATTATTAAGGGTGTGTTTGGTTTACACATGGAAATTAGAATGGTATCAAATGTTTAGCAATGGTAACGAGTTTTTCTGAGAGTATTTTTCATGTTTAGTAGTATGATGAAATGAGAATGTTATTAATAATTGGGGAAGGGGAGAATCAAGGGAAATGAAAATCTTATTTTATTAGGAAATGAATTTTGCAATTAATGGGATAATCAAACCCTATAGTAATGTTATAAAAACATGTCAACTAAACAATAACAATGACGTTAATACCCATTTCTGATAGTTAAACCTTTCAACCAAACACACCCTTAGAGTATAACCAACTTGGTTGGCGTAAGTGACCGTGTACTATGACTAGTACCCCTTAATTGGGTCAGCTCAATGCGAACGGTAATTAATTTGAGTATGATACAAGATTAAAGGTGTCTCTTACAATTAAAATATGTTCAGGACACCTCGTCTGATCGAAAAAAGATATTAGAGTATAATTTTATGATAAATTACAAAAAATAAAGAAAAAAAAAAAAGAAAGAAAGAAAGAAAGAAAATTGAACAGATAAATTACAAAAATCATTAAGTAACTAGTTTAAATTTGAACTTCATCCATAAACCTACCGTAATTAAGTTATGCATTTTTAGTCAGCTAGACTCCTAGGAGCTTTTTTACCGTCCGACTAGTGCCTATGTAATTATGTCAACAAGTGGTGTTCAAAGTAGAGAATTGAACTTTTTTTTTTACAACTCGTTTGGTTCGCTGGAAAATATTTGAAGGAAACAGAATTCAAATTCTATGGAAAACAAATTACCAGGAAAATATATTCTATTGTTTGGTTGGATTTGGAATGGTAAGAAATAATGGGTATACAGACAATCATACCCCTATACAATAATAACAACAACAATAATAATGGTAATTAAAGAAAGTTAATGAGGGCATAATTGTCCTCCTTGTTTTCCATTGAAAACAAAATACCAAGGGGTGACCAAGAAATTTGTTTTCCTTGTTCTTAAGGAAAATGTTTTCCGAACTCAAAAAAAAAAATGTTTTCCATCCAACCAAACAAAGGAAAATCAAATTTTCTTAAATTCAAGGAAAACATTTTTTTTTAAAAACATTTTCCAGCCAACCAAACACCTCCTTAGTGTCCCCTCTTTACTATCCCAAAGTAAATAAATAAATAAAAATCACTCAATGCTTCATTAAAATCAGGAAAGCTAAAGAGAGGAAACGGAGAATCCTAAGATTCTGTTCAATTCATCCAATAAAGGCTCTGTAATTTTGCCTTAAAAGCAGTCAATAATGTCCGTAAGGCTTATACTAGTTTAAAATGTCATCATTCTCTAATTGTCATCTATAAAACAGTAGTACGGGGCACTATTTAATTCAGGACGAAAAGAAGGGCACTAATTTAACTCAAATAGGTCAAAATGTCAAAATATTGGAGGTCCCTCAACCGCATCATTTTATGTAGACGACTGGCAATTCGTGTATACGACTTCGTTAACGGGTCGACACGATAACGACACGAACACGATAAGGCAAAACACGAACACAACACGTTAAGGTTAACGGGTTCAAAATTGTAACACGAACACGAACACGATTTGTTAACGGGTTAAACGGGTTGAACGGGTTGACACGATATACACGTTTTGCTAATGGGTTTCGGATCGTGTCGACACGATATGACACGAAACCCGTTTAAACCCGCTAAATCTATTGATATATTAAAAACTAAAATTTAAAGTTAAGTTATATAAAAAAGAAATAAAACATACAATCCAATCCATCAAACAAACTAAAAAAATATTCAATTTATAACATTCATAAAATTATAAAATAACATCCAAAAATCATAATTAAAGAAGTCCATATTAGTTTTTAGAATAAAATTGAACACAATAAACATTCAAATTTCATATTGTTGAACATCAATAATTGGTGTATGATCTTGGCCTAATGTAGTAAATTCATTATTAATCATGTTCATGATATATTTTGTAAAGACAATGGTTCTTACCTAAATGACAATGGTTCTTAGCGGGTTTTAAACAGGTATGTGTAAACGGGTTAACACGATAATATTAACGGGTTCTTAATAGGTTTAACGGGTTGACCTGTTAAGACACGAAAACATAACGGGTCAACCCGTTAACGACCCGGGACATGTTAAGGCTAAACACTAACCAGTTATTTTCGTGCCCAGTTTCGTGTCGTGTTAACGGGTCGTGTCGATAATTGCCATGTCTAATTTTCTGCAATTTAGTCCTTATATAATTACGGAGTATAATTTAACCAATTTAATATTTTAATTCTTTTTTAGAAAGGATTTTAATTCTTTTATATATTTTTAATTAATAAAATTAACATAATGATTAATCATCCACTTACACGCTGAAGAGTAGACAATATCAACACCAATAATTTAACGGTTTTTTCCCCTAATATTTTAAACTTCAAAACACCACCAACTCCTTGATATAATACGAGATTATATTTTGGATAAAATGAATTTCCAAATTATAATTTTTAAAATCCCCACATAAAAATGAGCAAATTATTTTTAAAAAAATATCTGTTAGAGTTGGTTTTAGTGTGATTTTTTAAGAATAAAACTATGTTTTTTTTTTTTTTTTTTGTGATAAGGTAGACATATCGTACATGAACTTATGACAACTATAAAAGCATCCTCAATAACAATGTTTTTTTTTTAAATTTAATTTTTGAGCGGGTAGGGAAAAAGAAGAAAAAAAGAAAAGAAAAGAAAAGAAAAACAGGGTCAGACGCAAAGAAAAAAAAAAGCGCAGGATGTGCCCGGTTGGGCGCTATGTTGCCATGCACGCAAGTGTTGTGCGAAAATCCTAGATTTTGATAGGTCCCACAACTCTCATAAAAAATAGAATTATTGTAAAAATATTTATTTTTCTCTTCTCTATATAAACTTGATATCCTTTAAAACTACACCAAAAATCATATATGGGGTTGCTCTTAGAGTGATTGGTCACATGTCTTCATAATTTTGTATATATATAGAAACCCATTTTTATCGAGAACATATTCAGTTAGCCAGTTAGGTATGTTTGTCCTCTATATACATACACTTATCTTCACAATGCATAATACAAACAAGCGTACACTGCATGATTATATCAGTATCGCTTTTAAACCTTTTTTTTTTTCAAGCGTTTTAAACTTTTAATCAGAGTAAAAGATGGAATTGCAAATAAAATAAAGAAAATGGAGTAAAAGTAAAAGGGACGACGTGGGTATCTGAGTTATGAAAAGGTGGGCCCCCCAACAACCGATTCCATGCACACACAACACATTGCAAGCATGCAGTAGTCATCCGTCACCTAACACCACACCTTTTAAAAATAAAATAAAATATTTTGGGTTTCCAAAAAAATTCAATCTTGTCAAATTATATATTTTAATTTATAAGTTTTTGAGGTAAGGTGATCAATGTTGAGCATAAATAATATATAAATATTAGTCTAATTATCAGCTTAGACTTTTAGTTGAGATGGAACACATGCTTCAATTTAGTATCAAAGCCATACCAAAGGTCATGGGTTCGAATGATGACTTGATTTAAGGTTTTATTCCCCAACTTTATACAACCAAACCCGAAATAAAAGGGAAAGCTCTGTGGAGAACAATCATTAATCACGTAAAAGACATGGAACGCATTGCTGTCATAAAGTTAGATCTTTCTTTTCCCCCAAAGTTACTCGTTAAAACCACGTAACGCCGTGAAGGTTGTGTGTAACGGAAAGGTTAGATAAAAAGTTGGTCAAAGTAGCAGGGCGACTGACAGTGGTAGAGACACGAGATACGTTGTTTTGGTGGAACCACATTCGCCATTTCCCTGCAAGTCCCTAGTAATCTATCTGTATTATTGTTGTTGTGCCCCACGTTAATGTGTTGAAGTCGACATTACGTATCTGCCCCTCTTCTTCTGTGTGGTCATACCCTGCGGCTTCGCCGCTGCGGTGCTCTAAATGCCCAATTGCAAGCCGATAATGCCAGGCCCCTCAGGATATAGTGCAAAGAATAAAGTAAATCTTCAAATGGGAAAATGGATTGGAATAGAGGGGCAGACATGTCATGAGGGAGAATGACCAAAGTGTCCTAATGTGGCCGAGGTTCTCACTTTCGGATTGTGATATGTCTCAACACACAACGAAAAGGGTCGACACTATTGAGAATGGGTTGTGTTCAGGTGTCCCTTTCGGAGCGACAGGCCACGAAACAAGTGGTCTGGTGCAGGGCTATTCTCGTCATTTCAATCTCTATCTCCGTTTTTTTCTTCACCTTTTTCGGACGTTAGTTCTTAGGGCTTTCCCAAGGCGGGTCTTTTTCTTCTAATATTTTTTTTAAAATTTAATTTGATTTTGCAAATATTAACAATGCCAACAACAACAAATAAAAGTTCAGTAAATTCGAATTCTAAGATTTAATACGCAATTAAGTAACAAACAAATATTTACCGGTCTAGTGACACCCGGTTGTACTCTCATATAGAAGGGGTAAGTTCAAGCATCAGTGGGGGATATTGACTCTTTATGATTCAGTAGGAAAACAAACAAATATCTAAAATATATTGTTGAGACAATGTGGGATTGTATCATCAACCATCCATTTCAGGTTTCCAATTCCTTATTTTAGTATGTCAATCTATATTGTACGAAAATTATGTGAGGGGGACGTTTTCTCTATTTTAGAAACATTTCACCTTTAGAACTTATTTGAAAATGTTTTCACATCGTTTTCTAATTGATAGAAAAATGTTCAAATAAAATGGATCATTAAACTTATTCGGAGATGTTTTCGTGTCATTTTCTATTTAAACAAAACATTTAGATCATTTCCAAATTAATCAAAATTTTGAAAACATGTTCTTGACTTTTCAATCCACATATTCAAATTTTTATGACACATTAAAAAAATCTTAAAAAATAATTTTAAGTCAAAATTTTTCTAATTTCTTAATTTCCATATCATGTTCAATTTTTTCAATAACCTACTTATATATATATATTTAATCTTTTCAAATCAACTCATCCATTACATATTAGATTGACATCCTAATTATAACAATATAAGAAATCACATGTGACATGTTTTCTATTATTAATTTTAGTAGTAGGTCAACTAATTATTACATTAGTACATTGACACTAACAACTAACAACATATACTTTCAATATTCAACGAGACAAACCTATCAAATTAAATACGGAGTAATTTTCAGGATTCAAAAATGAACTAATTTAAACACAACAATGACAACATAATATATGGCTTGTCTTATTGAAAAATTAAAATATCTCAAGCATCTTTCATATTCTACTATAATTGACCTATGCATATATAGATCACTATATAGCTTGACATCCGCCCAAATTTGCATAGTAGAAATCACTATATTAGCCCACACGAGCTTAGCTGGTTCAGTAAACAATATTTAGGAGAAGAAATTAAGGTTCAAACTTGTCAACGACAGTGTAAAAATTATGTTCAAAGTGAGTAGATTTCTTGTGCCCACCGGTATTTGACATTATCTGCTGAATTATTGAGTCACCGTGACTTACATTCTCTGTCGGGTCGGGGTGACTGCACTTGAAGTTGGGGATTTAACCTTTTGGGATAAAAAATCACTATATTACAACCTTTTATATTAATGAGTCAATTTATTATGAATAATATAAGTTTGTTTTATTTTTGTGCAGTTCTTTACCTTCTAAGGTCACAAGGTGAACTTTACTCAAAGTACATTTTTGGATAAGGTTATATACTTTTCTGTAAATCAAAGAAGGCACATTTGAGTAGTATAAATCACTATATACTTTAACATTGGTCTAATTGGATAACTTTAAATTATTCATTTATAACGCATTTTATATTTTAGGTAGCAACAAGCCAACAACAGCTTATATGTAAATATAGTACCAAAAAATTAGTTGATATATGAGGCTGTCATCCTCAATTGATTATAATAATTCCATTCAATAAAAAAGAAGCAAAAATGCAATCATATTTTAGTATAATTACTTCCCCGTTGTTCTCTCTTATTATGCTTCCAGAATTCAGATGCTCGCGTGCAGGGCAACACTTATATCCATAATGATGATTACTTCATTTTTTTTTATAGATATAAAAATATTATTCTATTTTTTTAATTATTATATTATTATTTTTGTACCCTGAACTGAATAGTGCACACGTATCTTCTTAGCATATATGATGAACGGCATATGCATGCGACCATATTGCACGTGCACTAGCTTCTGATGAATTTTAGAATATAATGAGAAATCGAGTTTCTTTAATTTGTATCATTGAGATGATAATAATAGTATACATATATATACCTAATAATAATAATAATGTTGATAGCATAATCTAGTCATTATAATTCAACAAAAGCATTAATAGGATGCTGTTTCGCGACTCCCAGAACGTGGCAATAAGTAGAAGAGTTAATCATTGGGATCTCCAGATCCCTTCCTTTCACCAAATTCCAGAAGAAGAATCAATCGCCCGTGCTAATACATGAGCTACTTGATTCGCTGACCTATTGACATGGCGAACAGAGACGTTCTGAATGTCACTAACAATAATCCGACATTATTTAATAAGTAAATCAACATATGAAAAATCAGAACGAGCAGAATCATGAACTTTAATTTCTCATGCCATTACAACAAGGCGGCACGACCAAAGTCCAATCCGAAACCGGCGATGCCGGGAGAGCAACCTAGCTAGCTACGTCTGGTCCTTACAACACTTACGTTTGGTCGGTTTGGGTTTGGTGAGAGGGTGCCATCTCACATTACACTTATCCAATTTAGTCCACAACCCCTACGCCCTTCAACTTGGACTACATACTTTGTCGTTCTACCATACCATTCAAGATGAGAGGGTCCTATTTCTATTGGATTTATTAATCAACAATCATCCCTTTAGGAGTTTAATGTTAAACAAACCACTGTTCAATTCTCTTTGCTGTTTCATATATCTATCCGATAGGATGATCGTTTTAATATAATACAGATCGAGGGCTGCTAGGTGACGACAAAGCAGACAGCCCTCCCACTAGATTTATGTTTTTCTGTCCCATCTTTAGTCCTTTTCGATCCTTGTCGTCATGTCGTGCGATGTGGGTCCCCTTTTATTATTCACGTTGGCTTAGTACCTTCTAGTTTGTCATTCCGCGGATTTTCAATATTTTGTAAGTTGACAGGAATATATGATTGGGTCGTCCATATAAATCTACAACTTGGAAATTTTGTTTGGACCGTAATTTATTAACTCAATGGTTGCCCATAACGACTCACTGTCCGGCCCAATATAAATGCATCCAACTGCTATTTATTTTCAAGTTTAATGTTTTTTTTTTCTTCTAAATTGAATTGAATACTTATATTTCAATATAACCGATGATGACATTGGACCCTCAACCTTGGGTCATTTTATTGGGAAAGTCTTCGTCTAAGTAGGGTGTTCATTTTTATTGATGAGGAGTTGGCCAACAAGAATAATAAAAATTTATTGGACTAAGAAAAAAAGGAAGCATGGAGCAACATAAACAAAGGAGGTGCTGCTAAGGGGTATCAAATCCACAGCAAATTATGCTGTGGACCCAGGTGGTGGACCTGTGTCCAAAACTACGTCGTTTTTGTCTTTTTTTTTTTTAAAAAAAAAAAAAATAATAAACATAATGCTGAATATAGAGTTGTCCAAAAATGTGTGAATGTAGAGGTTTCAAAGTGTGAATGTAGAGTATAAAAATCGTGAATGTAGATTAATGATTGTGTGAATGTAGAGTTGCCCAGAAATGTGTAAATGTGGAGGTTTCAAATTTTGAATATGGAGTATATAAATCGTGAATGTAGAGTTATGCATGTGTGAATCTGTAATAGAGTTAAGAAGTTCTAACAACTTGTAGCCCTGTAATGTGTGAATGTGGAGTTCTCAAGTTGTGAATATGGAGTATAGGACCTGTGAATATAGAGTTTTGAATGTGTGAATGCATAACAGTGGTAATATAGTTACTAAACATATAATCCTGTAATGTGTTAATGTAGAGTTTACAAAGTGTGAATGTAGAGTATAGTGTATGTGAATGTAGAGTATAATGTATGTGAATGTAGACCCAGGTCCGACCTGGGTCCACGGCGTAACAACCCCAAATCCATGACCTCTAGCATAACAATACAAACACTAACCACCCAAATCATTCAAGACATTATGTATAAGAAGCTAAGATACTCTATTTATTTGTGTGAAGATCGATGACATCCAAGTAGTAGGGAGACTTGTGTATAACCAAGATTAAAGACTAGCCGATGTCGTACATTACAAAAAAATCCGGAAGGATTTCAACACTATATAAGAAACTCTTGTCTCCCCTTAAAGATTATCTATTGGTTCACTTAATCCCTTGGTTTAGTGGTATGGGTCTAGACCTTCAACCCATACACTAGGGTTTGATTATTAGTAGCTACATTATTATTTCTAGTCTCCTATTTTAGATTTGGGCTCCAGTTTTGGACAGGTATCTCAGACAGACTTTGTACGTACTATTTTGGGCATAGTGCCATAAGCAATAATACTACTACGTCTGTGCTTCCATCTAGTCCCCATTATGTGCTTCCATACCCGCTTTATTATGGACTCGTTCCCGACAAAACCATCTCACCTTACATTTAGATCTCGTCCGTTTGGGTTTGGTGAGAGGGGGCCATCTCACATTACACTTACCCATTTCAAGCCACAACCCCTACGCCCTTCAACCTGGACTACTTTTTCGTCCTCCCATACCATTCAAGATCAGAGGGTCCGGTTTCTATTGGATTTATTAATCAACATTCATCCCTTTAATTAAGAGTATAAGCTAAACAAACCACTGTTCAATATTCTTTGCTGTTTTATATACAAACTGATAGGATGTTCATTTTACCAATACAGAGAGCTGCTAGGTGACAACGTAACAAACCAGACAGCCTTCCCAATTAGACATGTTTTTTCTGCTCCATCTTTAATTTAGTCCTTTTCGATCCTCGTCATCTCGACGTCCAATCTGGGTCCCCTTTTATTCACGTTTGCTCCAGTTTCCTTTGGCATTTTACGGTGGAGATTTTGTATTTTACGAAGGCAATTAATCTGGTCCTCACTTGGGAAAAGTTAATGAAAGATTCCTAATCCAAATTCCTAAAGAAAACAACTTTTGTAAGACTGTCTTACGAATCTTTAATAAAGTATTCATTTCATATTGATTCGACCCACCTCACACAAGTGTAACTCATTTGTTAATGATTTCGTTTTCTTTCTTTGGGCCAGATGCTTATCTATAAATATCATTCGAAGGTACATGGTAAGGGCTTTGACGTACTATTACTTGACAATAAAATACTCATATATTCTTCATGAACGATTGTGTTGGCACGTCGATTGATTCTTGTAACCGTAAAACCAATATATCGATTATAAGTTGACGAGGATATGATTGGGTCCATATGAATGTACAACTTGGAAATTTTATTTGGAGAGTAATTGATTAACTCAATGCATGGCCATAACGAGTTAACGACTCACTGTCCGGCCCAATATAAATGCATCCAACTGCCTTTTTTTTTTTNTTTTTTTTTTTTTTTTTTTTTTTTTTTTTTTTTTTTTTCTTTTGGAGTTTAATGTTCACTAAAAAAAAATATGAATTGAATACTTATTTCATTATAACCTAGGGCAGTAATTTGGAGCAATGGTGAATAAGCTGTAAATGCAATGGTATATGATTGGAGATTTGATGATTCGACTTCCATTTGCGTCATGTTAAAGAGTTCAACCTAAATTTTCTACCGAATAAGATTTTTCTCTGTATGTTATATAAAATAGGGAAAAGGGTCAAATAAGTCCTCGAACATTTCCCAAAAAGTCAATTAGGCCCACGAACTTTTAAAAGGTGCAATTAAACCCTCAAACATTACAAATCGAAGCAATGAAGCCCAAAAACCGGTAATTGACCTGTTATCACCGGTCATTGGCATTTTNAAAAAAAAAAAAAAATAAGTCTAGCTAAGGACAAGGAGTAGAGACGTCCTTCACCAATGGTGGTAGGCTCCCTTGCTCATCACAGCCTCGACCAAGGACTCTAGATCTATATATAAAAACCTGAACAAGGAAAGTAAGAAGACACGCTACTATCTTTATATATATATATATATAAATTTAGTCCAACTAAGTCTTACAAACATTCTTTTCTTTTATCATTGTCTACTCGAGAGGTAGATTACACACGTAACTTTAGGTTTATGAATTGAATTAAACCCAATAAAACCTTATGACACGAGTATTAATTATGCATAATTAGCAATAACAAGGTTAATAAGCTTAGATAAGGCCAAAAAATAATTACTGAAAAGCCAAAAATACATGTGCCCTAATGCGCACAGCCTCTCAAAAGAGGACAAAAAAAAAAACCTCCGACAACCTCACTCCATCGTCTTTGATTCTTCAAACTGAAGCGTCGTTCCATGTGAAACACGTGGGTAATAAAACGAGGGCTAAGCTAACTTATCCACCTCGCAAAAAACACCCTTTGCGACACATCGAAGCTTCCCAACCTTAATCTTTCATGGCTGCTCGGTGGTCTCAATCCTCAGCATGAGATCAGCTTACACACCAATTCAAACATATATATATATATAACTCACTATGTTTCAACTACAACCTAGTTTCTTGATATATAAAAATGTAAACTTGAATACTTGATATTGAATTGTAATTCTTTAAAAGGGGGAACTCGATTCCTCACAGCCTAAGAGCTTCAATATGGTCATCCGTATGGTGCTTGCCACATCCTTAGCTGCCATGCAAAATTTATGATCCATCTGTGACAATTATAAGATCCAATGAATACAAACGTTGGAAGAAATACCAAATTATTGATTTTTACTTGCCCACAAAGGTAAAATTTCCTGGCCCAGAGTCTCACACTGGCCCGACAATATAGTGGATGGTTAAATTATGGTGACTCTGCCTATTAGATTGTGACTCCAAAATGCTAAAATTCAAAAGGTTGATCAAAATAATTTTTTCGAGCAGTTTTTTGAGAAAATCATTTTGCATGTAATCAATTATTAGCTAACAGCTAATTTACCAAATATTTTTTTAAAAACAGCTAATAATGCTATCAATTAGTCAAACTCACTAACTCAATTAGCTAACCGGTATCAGGAACACCCCCATTATATATTTTTAATTAAGTGATGATGCATGGGAGTAGAGATTAATTACCTGAGCAATAATGGTGATGTGTGTTGTGGTTTTGCCGAAAGGCATTACACTGCTGCTAAGGATGCTTAGTTGCATCTTTTCTAAATCGCTAAAGATTTCCTTAATCACCCCGTTGTGCTTCTTGCAGTGAACCCTAATTAGCATATTCTGATCCGAGGATCGCACTTCGATCTCCGGCAACGACATCTCCGTGCTGGCGTCCGAGTTTTCGTCCGATGAATAGCTGCTATCATCGTCGCTGCCACACAGCCGCACTCTCTTCACGGCCGCCGTCGCAGGTAGTGGTTCTTCGGCGTGTCTCTTGGCGTTTTCCTCCAACGTTTCCACACGTTCTTTCAGATCCTTTATGTGCTTAATGGCCGCTCCAAGCACCGATGCCTTGTCTAACTGTCAAATCAATCATAAAAAATGTTAGAGAAAGTCCTCTCTGGCAATCGGAAATACAAGAAATTGGAAAAACGAAAACAAAACAAATTACAAGGAAAAATAATAATCTACGTAGGATTGAACAATTACACGGAAATAATCCACAAAGGATTAGAAGATACGAGCAAGGTGAACTGTATGGCCTTCGGGGTGATTGGAAGCACGAGTCGTGTTGTCACTATCCTTAAAACCTTATTTGCCGCTTCTCGAGGTGCTGGAACGTTGCGGCCTAGGCTTCCCAGGATAAAACGTGCTACGATCCGCTGTTTGAGCACACAAACTTGGACCCGGCGAACTAAACCGTGGGATGAACGCAGATGGATTGAAGGAAATATGAGTAGGGTTTTGAGGGAGAAAACAGTGTATTCGTGTGTTCTTGGTGTGTCATTTTCAAACCTGCTGCTCACAACGAATATATAGTGAAGGATGGGATCATTGCATTAAATCTGGCATTTAATTCCCATTTGTAACCTCCATCCACTAGCAACCTATTTACACCCACTACTAATCCATTTAATCAAGAAATAAACTCTGAAATAATGATTGGAATTAATCATATTCATTCCGTAATATTAAGAGTCATTTCTGAACGGATCCAGTAGGTGAACGGTCGCAATCGAGAGGTCACCAAAGTCGCTGTTCGAGACATCGTTCATATCTGCGTACCTTCGAGAAGTGCAAGCTTCGAGACAGTGAACATCCGCTCTTCATGGACAAACTTGGGATTTGCGATCCCAGGTAAGATCGATTCAGGATCATGGGATCCTTTTCTATCAGATAGGAAGGGCTGTAGCACAAAATGTACTTCTAAGTAATTGTCCCATAGATCCTATATCTATCTATCTGAAGAAGAAATTATGTAACGAAGGGGATTCTTATTTGTACAAATGGTACTTCGAACTTGGAACGAGCATGAAGAAATTCACGATACTTCTTTATCTTTTGAGTTGTTCTGCTGGATCGGTCGCTCAAGATCTTTGGTCTTTACCCGGACCCGATGAAAAAAATGGGATCACTTCCTATGGACTCGTTGAGAATGATTCTGATCTAGTTCATGGCCTATTAGAAGTAGATGGCGCTCTGGTGGGATCTTCGCGGACAGAAAAAAATTGCAGTCAGTTTGATAATGATCGAGTGACATTGCTTCTTCGGCCCAAACCGAGGAATCCCTTAGATATGATGCAAAACGGATCTTGTTCTATCCTTGATCAGATATTTCTCTATGAAAAATACAACCTTCAAGAAGTGCAAGCTTCGAGACAGTGAACGACCCGGGTTGGCCCTTGTACGCGACTTGGTTCGAGACATTGAACTACCTCTCAAGAGGTCGTGCCCGTAGGTGCCGGCGCACACAAGTTCAAGCCTACGGGCACGGCGCACACAAGTTCAAGCCTTTCGAACTCATTTTGGGATTTGATTTGCACCCCCTGCACGCGAGAGAGAGCATCTATGCTATACAAGTTACTTAGTCATAAAAAGTCCCTTGTATATATAGTGGTGCAAAAGTTCATTCCAAACCAATGTGGGACAAACTACATAAGCTTTTCCACGCTTGAATTCCATCTCAAATGGGTCTACTTTGAGAATCAATTTCTCATTCACCCATTATCCATTTTGAGCGTATAATATATCGATTTCTTCGTCTAAGAACGAAGAACCCGAATCCACTTTGATCCGACCCAAAATCGAAAGTGGACCCACATATATTTATACCACAAAATGGCCACTTAAAATGTCATTTTAGTGCAAATTTCCAACAAAAAACAAGAAACATGTCAATATATAACAAGAAATTGCATATCAGAAATCTTTTTAAAGATGTAAGAACGAATTTAATTGAGTGTTCTGTTTACTAACTATAAATTTATAAGTTCAACTCCTCTACCTATTAATGATTTGAGCGGGACAACTATAGATAACTTAAGTTGATTTATCTTACACACAAAAGGTGAAATCTCTAGCCTGGAAGACCTCATACCCTAGTCCAACAAAATTGTGCAAGAGTAAATCTTGATGACTCAGTGGATTATTAGATGAAAGAACTATGTTAGATGTCCACAAGGAAACACCCACAAAAGGGTGAAACTCTTATACTGCTCTGATTAATTAGTTTATCTGATCCCTTGCTGGAGAGTTTTGTTACTTTGTATAATTCTAAATTCTACTTCCACACTTTTATTGTATGACGTGACAAATAATGATAGATTATTTTCTTTTTGCCGGGTAGGGTTAGAAAAGTTTTACCTTCTTTAGGCCAGGAACGAGGGAAGATAAAGCAATGAAGCATTGTGTGAGCTTTTCTCTTCTTCTTCTCTCAGCCATCACATGATCTTGAGCTTGTACAGCGTTCCTAACCGCCGCACCCTTCTTGACAGCGCCGGCGCCGCCAAACCCAATCATGTCCTTCCGACCATCCGCGACACAACTCCCAGACGTGAAAACCATCTCCGTCTTCACCGAGGCGCCTTTGGGATTACAATTAGCCAAATGCTGACTAGCCCACGGCAAATCAGAGTTTGCAAAAGATATAATACTGGACGACGAAGAAGCCTCCTGAACCCGGTTCACAGCCCCCGCCGGGTTCTCAACCACCGTCTGAAAACCGTTACTAGACGATAACGGCGGAAAAGGCGGCGAACAGTACCCGGCGGAGGATGGAAACGACACCGTTTCAGGAGAGAAGACGGCAAAATCGTCAAATGTTGCGTTCATCATTTGCCACTCATCTATCTCCTGACCAAACCATTCTGCAGATGAAAGATCCATAGAATTATTATTATTGTTTCTAAAGCTCTGATAATATTCTACGTGAAAGGCAATTATATATATATTGGACTACACAGTAATAAGACTGTACTCGATCTTTATATAGTTCCACTCTATTGTTCAGACAACCCAGAAAATGGGAGATAACGACACAAAGGCAATACGGTCGGAAACTTACATGGAAATCCCCGAAACAGCGAGTCCGGTCAGAGAGGCTAGTATGAACACGTTTTGAGATGTACAAAAAACAATATTATATTCTCATCTTATCCTCCATTATTAAGAAGGGCAGGATTATAAAATGAGAAAGAATAGGACACGTGTAAAATGTCATAATTAGTTAGGTTGTTTAAGGAGACTAATTTCTTCAGCTTTGAAATAAAGCCACTGGGGAGAAGAAATATGGGGAGAGAATTGACTTTTCTTCCTCCAAAACGCCCGGAATGTCCGATGTTTAGCAATGGATGTAGGGTGGGTTGGTGTTTCTCTGCGTGTACGAAACGAGTCGTTATCAAACATTTTTGACCTTATGTAAGTCTATAATATTCTTGTATATCCATATGTCATTCATTCTTTTTCATTTCCAGGGTTTATACAGACTAGATAGATCCACCTGCTTATTTTGGTCAACAATGGCACACCCTTCTATGCATCCCCATTTCCCATCGTAACTCCTTGCTTGGCTTTTACTTTTCATACTTTCATATTATTATTAAGGAATGACAATAGATCGAGAATAATTACATTCAGTATTCGACTCACTCTTTATAAATTTTGTACCCATTCTTACCTTCAACTCAATTCGTAGAGGGTTGACTTTTTCAAAATTAACGCTGCCTCATCAGATGCGGCCATGCGGGAACTCAGTATGGTACCCGTTATTTATTATCTTTAAAAAAATAAAAATCAATAATAGTATTTAAATTATTTACACATAACTAAATAATAAAATTCACTAGTTATATTAACATATAAAAGAGTTAATTTCAATAATGGTCCATATATATATATATATATATACCTGACCACATAAAAATTATGAACAAATTTGGACTCTCCATTAAGAGGATGTATGTGACTTTGATTTTATAAATTTTTTTTTTAATTTCAGTAATTTTCAGATGGGTAATTTGGCTTGTTTTAAATATATGTGTATAATATTTTATATGGCTATTATGCGTGATTTTAGAGAAGGAATTTATGGTAGGTTTGGATTTCGTTAGTGATGTATTCTCTTTCTTCGTGTGGAGTTCTTTCTTCATCTTGCTTTGAATTTTTCTTCGTCAACGTTTCTTTTATTCAACTATGGACTCAAGTTCGTTCTTGCATTTTTAAATTGTCTATTATTTGAGTATAATATTGTCTGTATTTGTGAATGACCTATATGTAATTTTTGTGGGCAATGTTCTGGTGTCCAATTGCACTGTCGTTCCTCTTTGCTAAATTTATGTAGTATGTGTGCACCTCGTCGTGACCTAGTGTGCACTTTGTGTTCATGTGATGTATGTGCATTGTAAACTTGACATGTGTACACTATAATACATATGCGTGTGAATTTGCTTGTAGTGGTGCATGATGTGTATGTCTACACAGTATATTGCATGAGTGTGGCGTGTGTGCACATGACCCTGCCGACATTCTATGATGCACACAATGTTGTGCATGAGTGCACACATCCGCCCAGAGGCCAAAACACTACACAACACCACGTGTTTGCCTCACTAAATAAAATAATCAGACATTAACAGAACAATTGGATTCTATTTTATTTAATAATAATAAAAATGATTTATTATTTAAATGAAAAATTTATTAATATAGAAATTCTTATTTTATTGTTAATTTACGTATTTGGACGGAAGTTTAGAATTTTACCCGGACTGATTTGCCCTTTAATTATATTGATATTGATATAAGATTGTTGTTTATGCTCATGAATTTAGAGTGTTGACTTTTAATCATAGCCGTTGATCCTTATTTTTCATGACTAAGATTTGTCTTTTATTTTTATGTAGGAGTGTGTTATGCCAAGCACTTTGTGCTCAGATGACAGAGTAGTGGCTCTTCTATATACGAGGTTATGAGTTCGATACTACAATGTGATAAAGTTAGTTGTATTCTAAAAATGTAGGAGTGGGTTATCGTGTGAGTGACCAACATGTTACTAAGGTTAGGACATGACCGCGAATCGTTGTCTATGCGTATTCTCGGCCAGGTACATACTTTGTGCTTGTTCTCAACATCTGTACTTAGCAAAGTCCTTGTCGCTTACTCATATATGACAGAGTATCTGTGTGTTCATGAAGATTTCAAAGATTAATTTTTCGAAAACTTCAACATCAACTTAGCAATTCATGTGACATGACTCCCAGGATTCTTGGGCAATAAAAGAGCATCTACACTAAGGGGATATTATTTGTTTTTTTTCAGACCAAAAAATCAAAAATAATTTTTTAACTAGTGTGGGATGTGGTTTATGAGTGAATATTAACTCCTGCAAACATTTTTTTTTTTAGCCCCACCACTAATAAAAGTAGAAGAGTTTTTGACCGTAAAAGATGAGCAAATACCAATTTTGGTCCCACAAGTATTAGCAAAATGACAATTTTGGTCCACATGTTTAATTTCTATCAATTTTCATCCATAACTAATGTTTTAGTATCAATTTTCATCCATGACTATTGTTTTAGTGTCAAAATTAAATATTTACGAATTTCAGTATTTTACAAACATGTTTCTCTGTGTAAATTAAGTACCTATTTATTCAATAGTATACCAATAATAATAATAATAATAATAATAATAATAATAATAATAATAATAATAATAATCCCAATTTGAGCTTAAATAAATGAATTTAAGCCCTAAAATTGATCACAGTTCACAATTTTCCTCCTCAAATTAAGGTAAGATGAGGAGGAAAATTGCAAATTGTGGCTGACTTTAGGGCTTAAATCCATTTATTCATATTCAAAATTGGGATGTTAAGTTGAAAATGACAAAATTTTAGCACATTTTAAACAGATGGGTGACCGACGCGATGAATTTTGACAATAAAGTAATAATTATGGATGAAAATTGGTACTAAAACAATAGTCGTTGATGAAAATTGATAAATATTGCACATGTCGACCAAAATTGTCATTTTGCTAATACTTGTGGGACCAAATTTTTTGCTCAAAAAAAAATCTAATAGATTTAACAACGAATTAAATAGATATAAATTAAATATTTACGAATTTAAGTATTTTACAAACATGTTTCTCTGTGTAAATTAAGTACCTATTTCTTTCAATAGTATACCAATAATTTTTTTTATAAGTAAATTTAACTTTTCTTATAGCATGCAACCTATCAAATTAGTTCATAGAATGAAGTCATCTGCAAATTATAAATTAAAGAATGGGACCTTTCTCTGGTAATGTGAAATGAGATGTTTAGTTACAGATTCATAGAACTATGATTTTTTCTTTAAAAAAACAAAACAAAAGTGTCGGACACAGTTTAAGTAAGTCAAAATAAATTTAGAGAGAAAAATTTAATAATCGTGTTATAAACACTCTCAATTAAATACATCCATCAATAATTCAATTTACGTTATTATTTTTGTTTTTATCAATTTCTAAGGTGACAACTTAATTATTTCTTGAGATTCATTTTCAATTACAATCTAAGAAATTAAGTGCGACAGCCCCATTTTTTTTAAACCTACTTTAATATCTATTATATATAAAGTAATATATAAATGGGTGACTTAATTCTCCTGTAATGCTGTTCAGCTTGGACGGTGGGTTTGAATTCTGGAAGTATACTTCTAGAATATGTTACACAGTAATACAAAATTGTTACGTCGTTCTCAAATTCTCTCATCTTCATCTTTTCATGTAATGAAATATCCTTTTTATACTTATTCGTTAATCAAATACACAAATATCATTAAAAAATAGAGGTGCAGTAATCTAATAAAAAAAATTAATACAATAATGTCACATCAAATTTACAAGAAATAGTGGGGTATAATTTTACATTTTAATATTTTTTAAAATATTTTTAAATATCTCTGTTTTTTTTTTTGTTGATATTTTTATTTTCTGAGTCGAAAACTGGACCATAATTATGACAAAAACTGGTCATCTCTGACTTCTTGGAAGCCGAAAACTCGCTTTCTAAAATTGGAGAGAATTAATTTTCAAACAAAAAAAATAAAAATAAAATTGGAGAGAATTGAAAGCGATAGTTTCTTAAATCAATGAGAGATAATTTATTTTATTGTATAATAATTAAGGGTAGGTTAATGTTTTTTCTTCTGTCTACACATGAAACATGTTCCTTCTCGAACCCTTAGTAATTTGCTACTCATTTTCTTTTTTATTTCTTTTTAAATTTTACGTCAACCAAAATTTATTTTGAACTCAATATTTAATTACAATAATTACAAGAAGACACTCTTAAATGCTACTAGTGAATGTGCGTAAAGATCACTTATGTATAATAAAGTATAAATCACACTCGATAAAAAAAAATATTAATAAAAATAAAACATGTGAATTTTAAATACGAGAATCATGTCTTACCCACTCAACTATCCTTTCAGGCATAATTTATCTTATTAAAGATAATAGCTAAAAATTTTATGTAGAAGTTATGTGACATTCCTTAGGAAAATTAATCTAAACATGAGAATATTATATTTTAAAGCAAATATAACCTTAGTTATATTATAAAACTTGAAACAAAAACTCCCAGCGCTAGAGGTTTTGTCAATAAATTTTAATATGCATAGTGGTGAGCTTCTCATTAATTTATTAATTCTCAAGAGAAAATTTCATTTTTGTTTCCCCGACTATTATACATAAATTATATTTGGTCCTTGATTATTGAACTTTTATAATTAAGTGCATGATTATATAAGTAGTATCACATTTAGTCCTGTCATTCAATTTCTCGACCAACTATTGTTGAAAATACTCTATCTGGAAGGAGCACTATATTTGCTTATTCCAAAAGGAGCGCTGCATTTGCTTATTCTTAAAGGATCAATTGTAATTTAAATTATATAATCATACACTTAAATATTCAATGATTAAATATGATTCATTTATAATAGTAAGACTAAAACATAAATTATTATGTGAATTATGTTAGTAATAGATCAGAACACAAATAAATATAAAGTAGCGACGCCAGCTGAGAGTTGAATAACACAGGGTTTTTATATTTGAAAATAAGACAAACAAGTCCGTAGCAACCTTGGTCTTCTCCGAAATAAGTGGATAAATTACCCATGCTTCATTGCATCTATACAATAATTTAAATTGCATGTAGTGTTAACGTTGACTAAATATTTAATTTAGTACGTTCTCCGTCCACAATGTTCTCTACAAGGCACATATATTTAAAAGAATATATATATATATATATATATATATATATATATATATACATCCAGGATGGTTATTAAAAAAAATGTGGTGGCAATTTGGTAATTTTCGCTAAACTTAAGGTGCGCGGTTTTCCTTCTTTAGGTGCGTTGTTTATGTGCTTAGTGTTTTTGTTGAAACTTAAGGTGCGTCGATCTAAAGTTTTAGATGTGTTATCATATTTCTTAAGGTGTGTGGTTTCCGTACTTAAGGTGCGTTAATTATAATATTTAGGTACCTCATTTTAAAATTTTAGTTGTGTGGTTTGTGTTCTTAAGGTGCTTTGTTTGTGTGCTTAATGTGCGTGGTTTGTGTACTTAATGTGCGTCATTTTCATGCTTTAAGGTTACGTTGCTTGGTTCCTTCCAGATGCGTGTTTTTGTTTTGTTTTTTTTTTTTTAAATATTGATTTGAGCCGTTTATCTATATTTGATCAACGGCTCAGATTAAACCGCACGTCTACACTTGAGTAAATTCTCGCACAAGAACCACTTCATATATATATATATATATATATATATATATATATATATATATATATATATATATATATATTT
>NC_044920.1:25827997-25828495 GCF_003576645.1 Ipomoea triloba
ATATATATATATATATATATATTTATTTATTTATTTATTTATTGAAGGGATAATTGTGTAAACTGACAGATCCGACTCAAGTAACCGACCAGATAGACTTAGGACCAAGTAATGGTTATGCACTTAAATGGAAACCATACTTATTATGAGGCACCTCCTCATTAAAGGAGCAAGGGATCGCTTAATGAAGAGCTCTAGACCAATTATTGCAAGTTCTGTTATAGTAAAAGAGTCGTTGTACTGATAAGTATAAATAGTGGACCATGTAACAAAGCAAGGGACATACTAATAAACTTGTATTCAGAATCATCAAACAACAACCTAATGGGGTAGCTCAAGAGGCAAGTGATCGGGTTCGATTCTCAAAAGCGACGATTTTCCCTGGGCCAGCTCCTGTACCTCTCGGTCTCGGAGCGAACGTGAGTGGACTCAGACCGTTGAACGGATGGAGAAAGACCCAGTAAATTTACAAAAAAAAAAAAAAAAAAAAAAAAAAAA